>NW_017728917.1:29622578-29627132 GCF_001723895.1 Crocodylus porosus
GTATCTGGGGGAACGTTTGTTCACCAGAGTGCCCCAAGGGATGACGAGGTCGAATGGTCATAAACTACTACAAGACCATTTCAGGCTGGACATAAGGAAGAATTTCTTTACTGTCTGAGCCCCGAAGGTCTGGAACAGCCTGCCATCAGAGGTGGTTCAAGCACCTACACTGAACACCAAGAGCAAATTGGATGCTTATCTTGCTGGGATCCGATGACCCCAGCTGACTTCCTGCCCTTTGGGTGGGGGGCTGGACTCGATGATCTTCCAAGGTCCCTTCCAGCCCTAATGTCTATGAAATCTATGAAATCTGTCAATCTGTCAGCTACTCACTCCATTTTATGAGATCGTTTTGCAGTTCGTCACAATTAACTTTACTTTTTATCACCTTGAATAATTCAGTATCATCCATAAACTTAACCTTATTATTCTCCCCTCCACCCTTTCTAAATAATTTATGAACAGCACAGGTCCCAGAACAGACTCTTGCAGGAACCCACTGCCTCCCTCCCTCCATTGTAACTGACTACTTATTCCTATCTTTGCTTTCTGTCCTTTAGCCACTTATTAATCCAAGAATGGACCTTGTCTCTAACGCCATGCCAGGCTAATTTTGTTAAAGGGACAGACAGAAGTGCAACTCCCCTGTCTACCTCATGGCACTTCACAAGAAGTTAGACCGACCCTCCCAACCCAACAGATGTTCACTGTTGGGTCAGAGGTGTAGGGGATCAAGCTCTATTTGGAGCCAACCCAGCAAGAGAGGCTGCCTGCCTGCAGCCTCTTCCCTCAACCCTGCCCCACCTCTCTCATCCTGGTGCTGTTTCAGGATGAGTGGGGGAGAAGGCAGGGGAGGGAAATCCATTCTGGGGTATGCCCAGCTGCGCTGGAGTAAGGGAGGGAGGAGTGGAACAGGTGGATAGGAGCCCCTCACCTGGCAGAGCGGGGGCTCCAATCCACCTGCCCCTGCCTCTAGCAAGGCTGGGTAAGCCCCAGAATGGACCTCCCCCCCTGCCTTCTCACCTTCCATCCTGAGACAGCACCAGAGACTGGAGCACTGGGCCAGAGAGAAGTTAATGAAGGTGCTCTGCTTTGGATTGCCTTCACTTGAATCTTCATATAATGAAGCTTAATTTGTGACGTGAATGGAGCGCTCTGCAGCCATGCTCTTCAGTTTAGGCACACTTTCAAGGGGCTGATTGTGTGACAAATCTAATTTTTGTCTGTGCCTTTAGAGCCTTTGGTACAGGATTTTGTCAAAGCTTTTAAAGGTCCAGATATACAACAGCAATTGAACGACCCTGATCCACATGCATATCAACACACTTAACGAGCTCTAGTATATTTGTGAGGCATGACCTCCCTTTACACCTGCTAGTCACACTTTTTCTGCAACTAAAGTTCCAGGTCTTGAATTCTCTTTTACCTATACAGCCAATATGCAGCCTGCTGAGCATCCACAGTAGAGAAGTGCACAGTGCCTAGTTATGCTGAACCCAAAAATGTGCATGAGTGCCAAAAGCTGCAGTTAAGTGGCTATGTGTCACTTATGCACATGAGGGTGAAATAGGATCTGGCTCCCACCTGATCAAATGCCTAAGGAATCAAAATGATTATAATGCTACTTGATATAGCATTCCCTCACCTGGAATTCTGTGTTCACTTCTAAACATTCTATCTTGGTAAGGGTATAGCAGAATTAGAGAGGAATTATTTGCTGGGAAATTATTGTTGAGCAGCAGGAATTGCAAGAAGGGGAAGTATTCATCAGGATACCAAAGTAAATTTCTGGTCTCACAAAAAGCATCATGTAACCTTACATGTACATGAAGACCCTGCAAGAACTCATCTTTAAGAAATGGACATTGAGCATGAACAGAAGTCTGAAAAGACTTTCATATGAAGAAAATTTGTTAGAGAGGAAACAAGAAAAGAATTGATACCAAAGTCAGGCTGGCTGATAATTTCTATTCATTCTCTTAGTACAAGAATAAGAGGCTATTCAATGAAACTTTAAAATGGCAATTTTGAAAGCAATATAAATACTTTTTCCACATGCAATCAGTTTTGAAATTTGTCAGGTGACATTGTAGTTAAGAAGTTAGCAGTATTAGACACTGATATGAGTAATGAAAATATATGGAGACATCACTGTAAATATTTAAAAAAAATAATTTAGGGATATCATTTTTCAAGATTTACAGCATAAGCCAGTCTCTAATTATTATTGGTGGATCAGAGCAAACTTTCCACAGGGGCAGGTTGTTTCATAAGTGTCTACTGCTAGATGTTTTGCACCTTCCTGTGAAACACAGGACAAGTGAGCTATATGGATATTGAACTAAATGGATTATCAGCATGATTCTGTTTGAAAATCCCTATATTTCTATGGAAACTGAGTCACCAAAAGTAGTCAGAGATCAAAAATCAGCAGTAAATTGCAGTTAATTCCCTGATCCAGTCAGGTCAAAATACAGTCCTATGAACAGAGTATATCAAATGTCATGATAAAATTTAGCATAAAGTGCCTTAAAGGAAGATGAACTAGAAATTAACTGTACTCTACTGAAATTTTAGATATTCTTAAGGACTAAAATGAAATAATTCATGAAATGCTGGCAACATCCTCTGTGCAATTATAATACAGTATCTGCATAACTTCAAATGTATTGTATTTTATACAACACCTCTCACCTAGGAGGATCCCAAAGAATTACCTACATTACATATATACAGCTCCCCTAAAATGAAGGTCCAGCAGCCAATGAGAATATTACACTAAGCAGCAATAATTGCAAGAAGTGCAAGTACTTATCAGGATACCAAAGAAAAATTCTGTTCTGATGGAAAGTACCATGCAATCTTACATGTACATGAAGACCCTGCAAGAACTCACTTTTTAAGATTTCAAATTAATTTAGTCTAAAAGAGTTTCCCCCTCTTAGAAGGATAAAGAGACAGACAGTTGGAGGTGGGGAAGGGTTGTGGATTCTGTAAACTCCTGGGTCATTTCATGTTACATCTTTTGCATTTCACATAATAGAAGTAATAGGAAAGAACTACGTGGGCACAGTGTAGGGTCCAAATAACTGTCAAGATATAGTTAACCATGTTATCTCTACCCTCTTGTCAAGATATACTCTTGACAGAAGAGTATGTAACTGGCTTCTGATGGCTTCTGGTTCATAGATGACAGGGCCACTAGAGGTCTAAAATAGGTACAGCCCAATTCCTATCTACCTATTCTTGAAAATGCATCCTCAGCCACTAGTGGCAAATACAGGTTGATGTGCTTCTCCAGGAACCACATTAAGCTGACAGAAATTGATAACTGACAGTCCCCAGTAGTAATCTGTCAAACAACCTGACTCTGAAGACAATAAACACTTATAGTTCACCAGAATCTCTTTGGTTATTGGAACTTTAGAAATAATTTAGTAGATATATTTTAAAAACTCTGCTTCAGCTAAAGAAAGATGTTGGAAATTGGTATGGTTTGAATGGGCCCCCTGAAATGCCAGATCTGCTCTTCTGGTCTTCATGATAAAACCAAAGCACCTGACTGGATTTCATTCTACAAGAGACAGACAAGAGAAAGAGCAGCATGACTGAGACTGATTAAAAACCATAAGAAACTAAGTGGACTATAATTTGTATGGACTATAATTTTATTCATATAGAAGAAGAAGAAAGTCTATAGAATGAAATTATACAAGAGCTATATGCAGTGACAGTCTGGTGCCTACAACTGGGACATCTGAAACAACTGGAATAGCTTTTGCCTTATAATACTCAGAACAAATAACTCCAGAAACTGCTTGTATATAACTAAAATTCATGTTGCCAGCTTGGTCTAACTCAGCTGGTAATAAAGTCAATATTTGTCGTATTGGACACTTTAGCTTTTCAGATGACTGACTTTGCAAAGTACTAGAAAAGCCCTATCTTCCTGGTAACAAGCATTCATGAAGGAGACTAACAGATGTAATTGCACTGAGGGGTTGGTTGTTGGTTGTAGCCATGTTGGTCTACAGACATAGGCAGTAGGCAGGCAACGTTCTCTGTGTAGATCTTTTATTAGACCAACTAAATAGTTGGAAAAAAGTTTTTTGCAAGCTTTCAAGTACAAATACCCTTCTTCAGGCAAACTGCATCAATGCACTCTTCCACAAACCTAGCAGAGCAGGAACTGAAGCAGTTTTTCACCAAGCACTGCTTAATCTGGAGAGGTTGGAAATCCATGCATCCATGTTCTCTCTCCCCCTCCTGTCCACCATCACCCCCTGATGATTTTGGAGCTCCATTCCTGCTTGTACCAACAGAGTAAAGATAATTTTAAAAATCTCAGCCATTGAAATTGTTTAAGTAGGTGTCTCAGATACTGGGAATGCAATACTACTCTATCTTGGATTTGATTAAATTATAGTTTCATAGTTTCATAGCAGCTAGGGTCAGGAGGGACCTGAACAGATCATCTAGCCTGACCCCCTGCCACAGGCAGGAATGAATGCTGGGTTCACAACATCTAAAACATTCATGAATTTGATTTCAGAA
>NW_017728917.1:29627398-29629078 GCF_001723895.1 Crocodylus porosus
AGCGGGTGGCCCTCCTCTGAACCCTCTCCAGGCTGGCCACATCCCTTTTGAAATGCGGCGCCCGGTACTGGATGCAGTACTCCAACCGCAGCCTGACCAAAGTTGCATAGAGGGGGAGTATCACCTCTCTGGACCAGCTTGAGATGCACCTTTGGATGCATGAAAAGGTATGGCTGGCCTTGATGGCTGCAGTCTGGCATTGGTGGCTTATGTTCATCTTGGAGTCAATAATGAGGAGGTGAGCAGCCCTCAATGCTGAAAGAACAGGTTAGGGACTATTAAGAAAAACTGGACATGTACAAGTCCATGTACCTAAGGATGCTGAGGGCGTTGGCTGATGTGATTGCAAACTGCTGGTCATCATCTTTGAAAACTCATTGCTATTAGGAGAGGTCCTGCATGATTGGAAAAGGGCAAACATAATACCCATATTTAAGAAAGGCAAAAAGGAGGATCCAGGGAACTACAGACTAGTCAGCCTCATCTCAGTCCCTGGAAAAATCAAGGAGCAGATCCTTAAGGAATCCATTTCTAAGCATTTGGAGAAGTGATTAGGAACAGTCAGCACGGATTCACCAGCAGCAAGTCATGTCTGACCAACCTGATTGCCTTCTATGATGAGATGACTGGCTCTGTGGATGCAAGGAGACTAGTGAATGTGGTGTACTTTGAATTTAGCAAGGCTTTTGATATGGTCTCCCACAACTTTCTCCAGTAGTGCTGTATGGCACAAAGCATGATATGAGGCTACTGTGCAGTAGTAATGAGCTACTGTGCAGTCATCATCGCCAAAAAGCTGTTTGGGAATATGCGTATGCAAGTACTAAATGACTGCGCAGTAAAAACTCAGCATCTTATGTAGACACATCCACTAAGTCCATGTCAGGCAATTATGGGAACCACCTGTTTCTGGGCCAGCCACCAACCTTCTTGCCTGCCATGCGCTTTCCCCATGCCCCCTTTGTAGTTTGGCTACAGTTGTATACCAATAATGAAAGTTATTAAATAGTAACATTAGCTACTATATATATAGCATTGTGGTAGTTATATAAACTTATTACCACATAGCTACACCTGATTGTGGAATGCACTTAGCATTTCCTCTTTCATAAAGGTCTTACCTCCTGCTCCTTTGAATGGCACAGCAAATAACAAAGCTACAAAACTATACAACTTTGCAAGTCATTTTCACAAGGGGCAAACCTCTTTTTTAGAACCACTATATATCTTTATTTAGAAGGTGTCACCTTAATAACTCTATCTTACAACTTGAGGGCACCTTCAAAACAAGGGAAGCTGTGTTATAAAAGATAAATTCATAGTCCAAAACCCATACAATGCTAACAGAGTATATGACAACTACACCTGGACAGAGGCACTCCGGTGCAAACTCTTTCTGTGGCCTAAACACCACATCCTTCACAGACTAAACCAATTGAGATGATTGGAGGTGGTGAGGAAAGGCCAAGGCACCCACAAGATGCACTAATTCAACCCATTTTCCTGCAGGTTTGATCTTATGGCAAACAAACCACCACCTCCCTTCAGTGACAAATCTCTGTTCAAGAGAGGTGAAATATAAAGTGGGTATAAATCAAGCCCATTTTGCTTTTTCTGAGTTCTGTGTGAGCATGTTCCTGGGTAAGCTTTTTGAGAGAATTATTCTGGCACATGTCCACA
>NW_017728917.1:29629748-29635841 GCF_001723895.1 Crocodylus porosus
AGGAGAGGCTACGGGACCTGAACCTGTTCAGCCTCCAGAAGAGAAGGCTGAGGGGGGATCCAGTGGCCTGTTAAAAACTAGTCAGAGGGGACCAGCAGGCACTGGGGGAGTTCCTGTTCCACTGAGCACTACCACGAGTGACTAGAAATAACGGGCACAAGCTGGCAGAGGGTAAATTCAGATTAGACATCAGGAGGCGCTACTTCACTGTCAGGGCGCCTAGGATCTGGAACCAACTTCCAAGCAAAGTGATGCTGGCTCCTACCCTGGGGGTCTTTGAGACAAGGTTAGACAATCACCTTGCTGGGGTCGTTTGACCCCAGTACTCTTTTCTGCCATGGCAGGGGGTCAGACTTGATGATCTGCTCAGATCCCTTCCGACCCTACTAACTATGAAACTGTGAAACTATGTTGTAGCTGCTGACAACAACAGATGCTATGAACAGTCAAGATAGAGATGTTAACGTACAAAATATTTGTATTTACAGTTTTTAATGTACATTGGAGCTGATGAAAGATCCAACAGTTAATTATTCAAATTACTGTATTACTCCATTACTTCATGGGGACTCTTGGATGACAAGCAGCAGCAATATCAATGTAGAGCAGACTGTGTTGTTCTGAATGCACACTGAAGCAACACATCTAATTTTACAGTAAAGCTTTGAAATCTTGTGTAACTTTATACCAACCATGTACTTGGTCCAATAAAGGATATAACCCACCAAAATCCTTATCTCTCTACCATACAGTAAATCTGCACTATACAGTTCTGAACATTTTCTTAGAGATTGTCATTCCTAGTAACATGCCTTCCTGAGAAGTTCACTTTTCTAATGAAGCTTAGATTCCATCACTGATCTTTTCAATAGTATAATATAAATAAATAGAAGCAAGTTAACAGTACAATGTCCCTGTAGTAGGGGGCATTCTCAGGGCCGATTTGCCTTTGGCCTACCCACCTGTTTCTGGGCCAGCTGCCTGCCTTCTTGCCTGTCATGCTTTGTTGTTATCTAATTAATGATCTTAATTAGACAGGAGGCTGCCCATTTCTTGCCCCGATGCCAGGGGATGCCATCTGTGGCTCTGTACCTCCCCAACACCGCAGCCTATGCTTCACAGGTGGCATCCGCTGATGTTAATCTCACCGGCCCCATACTGGGCCCCAGAATTCTCTAATCAGGACCCCACCAAGACCCCTTCATTCTGGCAGCCTTACCCCACCTTCACTCAGGCTCCCTGAAACTATTTTCCTCTCTTGGGTGTGGTCCCCCCAGGACCTTTGGCCATACAGGTCCTAGCCTCACCTCTAAGTCCCATCAGAAACCCCAGGCCCTCCTAGCTCTGGGCATCTCTTGCAGAGGGCCCCTTTTGACTGTTCTGGTTCTGGCCCCAGCACTGACCAGTCGAGGGTACTCTCTCTATCAGGTCTGAGTCTCTAGCCCCACACTCTCCCTGGGGGTCTGCCCTCTGGGCCCTAGTAGCAGGTGACTCACCTGGTTGTGGGAGATGGGGTTAAGGCACCCCAACCCGCCTTTCACTGGGGTGGTAACTAGGCTGGCATTTCCTGGGGGCTCCCGCACCACTGAGAGTCCCACCAGGCCACCCACTCCCGGCAGGGTGCAGTTTTAGGTCATGCGCAGGACCAGGAGCTTCCTAGCCATCCCTTACAGCTCCTCCCTTACCTCCAGCGTGTTCCAGGTAGCCTCACAGAAAGGGGATGTCACAGTGCTCATTCTGGAATCAGCAGACAGAACTCACTAAATAGATGAAACCATCTGAAGAGAGGTCATAGCTGAAGAATTCAAGAAATGTATTTATTCAATACCAGGTCAAGGCAGCATTCTCAGGTTAGTCTCTTATCACATCTCAGTCACAAATTAAAGCTGCCTTCAGCTGGCCCAAGTATGAGAGGACAAGGCCTATCGTCTCCCCTCTGTGATAATACTGCTAAATATACTTGAACATTGCAAGCTCCTTGCATGTACAGCTATGGGGCCATTTCAGCGGAATTTAATAAATGTAACAGAAGATAAAATCTGGCACCATTTTAGATACAATATAAAAATATTCTGAGGACATAAGTAATGTCAAAGTACGTCATTAGGATGGTCAGTGTTATTAATGCACCTAAATAACTTCTGTCATATATTTCATAAACAAAAAAGTATGCCTGTTAAAGCATTGCATTTCACAGATAATCTAACTAACAGGCAGTTAAAAATACAAGCAAAAATTTCAGAATTTCAGATGGCATTTATCTCAAACAATTGCCAAGAAAATAGGTACATTTCATGTAGCCCCTGCTGGTTTAAAACATATCTGAGCAACACAGTACATTGCACACTGTGCAAAAAATATATAGACCTGAGTATTATATTGCCATTCTGGAAACAAAACACAGCCAGATTGACAGCTATGAAAAGGAAGTCCAACAAAGCAACTCAACAGAACTTCCCACGTCTTATAAAAGAAGCTGATGAATAATGTTATAGTTGCACCTGTCCAACCATATGTATTAATATCTTCATATTCAATACCCATATTGATCTGGGTTCTATAATGAGCACAGTGTGGGTGGATCCTTGCACGCACGAGCATTGAGGGACACAGCCACTGAACAATAATGATTAATGTCTCAAAAACATTATTCATGTAAGTCCCTTTAAAGCTTTTAATTTACTCTGTCTACATGAAATTTAAGTCATTTGGGTCCCTGTCCATACTGGAACATTAGAAACTCAAATTTGAGCAACCCTATTCTGAAACAGAAAAACTTTCTACTAAGCTTGGCCCCAAAAAACCCAGCCTTATGCCCAAGGCCACAAGTCAAGGCAGGGCTGAGTTCACTAGGTGGATGGGTGGGTTGGGCAGCAGGCTGGCCAAGATAGATGAAGTCAGGAATGCTGGGGGAAGGAGTGGGGCTACAAAAAATGGGTGGGATTTGTAGATTAAAAGGCAGGAGTGTTAAATGCATCAGAACTACACCACTAAAGAGATAACCTCTGTGCAAAAGAATTATGTTTGTATAACTAGTTCCCCAGTCCTGACATGCTGAGTGTGGGTAAGTGTCCTTCCTTTGGCTAAGACCAAGTGTGATGGGGGCATCTGAACTCCCAGGCCCAGGCATCTTACTGTTCTTAAAACTGCCAAAGGAGTTTCACCTGACCTTCTGGGACCTGGCGGGGCCAGACCTGCTGGCGCTCTTCCGAGAGCGCCTGCAGGAAGGCTGCCTGAGTGAAGGGATGGACCAGGGCCTCATGACCCTCCTGTACAAGAAGGGTCTGAGAGAGGAGTTGAAGAACTGGAGGCTGATCAGCCTCCTGAACTTCAATTACAAGCAGCAGGCCAAAGTTTTGGCTGAGTGATTCAAATTCATCCTAGGTGCAGTAATTCATGAGGACTAGTCATGTAGGTGCTGGGACACTAGATCCACAGAGCCCTGGTGCAACTGAGAGACGTGCTCCAGCTGGAGAGAGAGAGAGATGGCAGAGCATCGCTGTCCTAAACCTGGACCTAGAGAAGGCCCTTCAACAGTGTCCCACTGGTTCCTGTTCCAGACGCTGGAGTGAATGGGAGTCCCCCCCGACCTTTGTCAGCTGGATCAGGACCCTCTACACAGATGTGAGCAGCAAAGTCAATGGCTTCCTGAGAGCCCAGATCACAGTGGACTTGGGGGTTTGGTAGGGATCCCTGCTCTCCCCAGTCCTGTTCATCTGCACCATTGAACCCCTGGCCCAGTGCCTGAGGTAGGACCCAGGGATCCACAGAGTCCACATCCTGGGTAACAGCAATTAAGAGGCCAAGGTCCTGGGCTACATGGATGACTTGAACATCCTGTGCTGGAACACATGATCAGTACAGACAGCCCTGTGGCACATGCAGGTATACAAGGCAGCAGCAGAGGCCAAGCTCAACATGAGCAAGAGCACCTGCCTTACCATGGGTGAGCTCGGGGATCTCAAGTCCCTGGGGGTCTCTGTCCCCTGTGAGGAAGTCTCGATCCTCAGGACAGATTTTGACCCCGAGCTGAGTGAAAGGCCAGTGTGGGAGAAGACAGAGGCAAAGATAAAGCAGAGACTGGGGCTGTGGCACACGCGCTCCCTTTCTTTGGGGGGGGATACATTGCGCTTGTGAAGGCAGTGTTGTTACCGGTGCTTCTGTACACCACACTGGTCTTCCCCCCTTTGAGCGCATCAGCCACAGGATCCAGAGGGCTGTGTGCATTTTCTTCTGGGCTCCAGATGGGAAAAGACTTCCAGGAAGACCCTGTACAAGGACAAGAGGGCCAGGGGCAAGGGCATGCCAGACATCCTCCTGTACCTATGGGCCAAGTATGCAAGCCAGATCTGCAAGCTGGCGATGGGCACAGAATCCAAAACCACCTACCTGGGGAGATATTTTGCAGGGAACATTCTGAGACACATGGGGGGTTCACCCCAACCAACCACAGACCGTGGATCATGGGCTCACCATGGTTCTACGAGATCCTAAACCACTATCACAGTTTGTAGGGCCTGCAGAGCGCAGGTCCTGTGAGCATGAGCAATCACATAAAGATCCGTGGACCTGCTTCCGGGCAACGTGAGCCAGGCTGTGTGGGAATACATCAACCACAAGGACCTGTGCAAAGATCACAGGGACCTGAATTGGCTTATAGCACACTGAGCCCTGCCAGTGAGGGCCCAGAGACATAGAGAGGGACAGCCAGAGAGACCCAGCTGCCCATCGCCCAACTGCCACAGAGCCACTTAAGATGATTGGCCACCTCCTCTGGCTCTGCACCTGTGCCAAGGAGGTATGGAACAGGGTGAAGCAGCTCTGCGAAGCGGTAACCGGTGCCAGCCGGCTAACCAGAGAAGTGGCGCTGTACAGGCACCTTGCCAAACTCCTGGAGAGCCTGTCAGCCCATTTTGACCAGTTTGAGTCCTGCATCAGGAGTGCCCTGTGGAAAGCCAGGAACCTCCTGATGTACAGGCAAACGGATGTAGATGTGGTAGACTGTGTGAAAATGGCTCTAAGCGAACTCCAGACCTCCTACCAGAAATTGGCAGTGGGGGATGCGGCCAAAGCCACCTGGCACAGAGACACTTGGCACAGGATCTTCCAACTCCCCTCTAGCGGGGAAGTGAGCGAGGAAGAGGAAGAGATAAACAGAACTGAGGACAGCAACAGCAGCAGCGAGTTCTCTAGCAGGAGCCGGAGCGATGGTGACATAGACAACAGGTGAACTGAGTCTGTGACCCCGAAAGCGGGGTGGGGATGAAGGAAATGGGTTGTCTGGTCTAAGAGACCAGTGTTTGTGTGTGCGTGGTGCACAGATGTGGATATTGTAACGGTTTTGGGTGGCCAGCGGGCCTTTGTGCATGGGACCGTGGGTGCGGATCTTCTAGGGGGTTATGGTTTTCTTTGTGGTGTGATACTGGGAGTGTAGCTATATATAACCATATAGATAGATAGACTTTTCTTTTTTCCAAACAAAAATCTCAACTCGCAGGCCTCTGGAAGGATGCCAGGAGTCCTGAACCCCCAGGCCAGGGGACGTAAGATGCTAGAGGTCTGGGACATAGGATGCTGACCCAGCTGAGGTTACATGGCCCAGAGATACTTGTAGACAGTTACTGAGCTTTCCACAGTTGGATTTGGAATTGAATTGGCCACTGGAAACTTACATATAAAAAACCATTCTCCATAACGCTGGAGAGAGAAACTAAAAATCAAGGCGAAAGGCAGGGTGCTAGCTATGGTGAAGAGAGAGAATGGGACAGAAGCATTACCTTCTGCCTTCAAAGCACAGAGTCTCTAAGCTGGTGGGGCATGGGGTGAAGAGAGAGCAGCAGAGCACAGGGCCAGGAGATGTGGGCATGGCCACAGTGACCTGAGGAGGGGCTAGGCAAAGGCCAGGCGCGCAGAGAGGGGCCAGCAGGGCTGTCACAAACTGCTCCCTTTCCCCCAGGCCCCGTGTCCCCGCCGTCACCGGGGGGTGGCCATTTCTGACACGTCCCCGCGGCTCCAGCTCTGCCCGTCCCGTGCTGGTCCGAGGGGAGCGGCGCTCTCCTCAGCCGCGAGCCCTGGCGGCTTGGGGCCGCACGG
>NW_017728917.1:29635941-29648730 GCF_001723895.1 Crocodylus porosus
GGCGCTGCGCAGAGCCCGGCTCCGGCGCAGAGGGCGGCAGGCCGGAGTCCGCAGCGCCATGCCCGGCCCGGGGGTGCCGGCGGACGCGGAGGAGACTTACGACTTCCTCTTCAAGCTGGTGCTGATCGGCGACGCCAGCGTGGGCAAGACATGCCTGGTGCAGCGCTTCAAAACCGGGGCCTTCGCCGAGCGCCAGGGCAGCACCATCGGCGTGGACTTCACCATGAAGAGCCTCGATATCCAGGGCAAGCGCGTCAAGGTGAGGCCGGGCGGGCGGGCTCGGTCCGAGCCCTGCGCTCGCTTGGCTCGGCTCGGCCGCCCTTTGTTCCCCCCTGATCTGGGAGGTTCCCCGGGGCACTCGGCCCCTCGGAGACCGACCCCGCGGCCCCAGCCCCGCTGGGCCCACACCTCGCCCGGGCCGGGCCGGGCCTGGCAGCAGCGGCAGGGAGCGCGGGGTGCACCGTCTGCACTCCGTGCAGCCGCCGCCTCAGCCTCCAGACGCCCCTCGAGAGACTCGAAGCAGCCTCAGAAAACGCTGCCTCTTCTTTTTTCTTGACTGCCAAAAAAAATGGAGCAGGTTTTTTTTGTTGCCAAGAACTTGGACAGCCCCTGCAGGTCAGTGCTCCCAGCACTGCCGAGGCCTTCTTTAGCAACTGTAGGTTTAAGTTGGCCATCACATTTGCGCACCTGATGGTGCCAGCAGTGCCACGCGGCACCCCTGATAGGATCTCATGGCCACAGAGATGCTTGCACTCTAAGATGTATTTACCTCCAGCATGCTGGTGGGGTGCAGCCCCCTTTGCTCACCGTGCCTCCCAGGCTGTGCAGTTCAGCCACAGTCTACAAAAGGAGCCCAACTTCATAAAGCTTCTTGGGATGAAAGGGGCTACATAAATGGCATGGTTAAGGTCCTGCTATTTTATAGTGACATGACTGAATGCATACATGGAAGTTTATGGAGAGATTGACACATGAATTGTGCCCTAAAGGGCCCCTGCAGGTGTATTTTGGTTTGTTTTGCAGCTATGTGCCAACAAAGGGATCATAAAACATAGTGTTGGAGGAGGCCGTCCAGGCTGAGTCCAGTCCCCCGTGTCCACAGGCAACCAGTTTTTCAAAGGGGTGACAGGCAAGCATACTTCTGTTTGTCACTCGTACCACTGTCCCAAAGCACCTATAAAAAACATAATGTGACAGGTAAAGAGCCCCACCAATGTTTTGCCATTGTAATGTCAGAAAATTAAGTTAAAATGTCCTTAGATGATCCTAAGAAGAGAATCATGCCTCGCAGCACAGGGGAAGGCAAAAAAAGCAAGCCCTCAGTCTGTTTCCCCCACTCTTGTTTTCTGACCCTTAGTCCTCCCATGAGCTCTTCTTCTTCCTCCCGAGTTGATATTGGTGAGCAGAATGGCAACAACCCCTGGAAACAGTAGTAAAAACGTAGAAAAAAAGTCAGTCATTGCGGTTAGGGAATTGGGAGCTCAGAGTCAGGGAATGTTTTGTGTTTTACAAGATATTCTTTGCAGGTATTTTAATCCATTTCCCAGTTTTGTGAACTGCTGGTATTAGCAGTTAAAGCAAAAAGCATCAGTTTCCTTCTTCATCTACATTAAGTTCCTTTGCTTTTCACCTAGTTAAGCTCAAAACTTTGCTCAATCTATATGCCAGGCACACACAGTGTGACAAATGTGTCTGGTCCTTGTGCCAGGGGTCACTACTAGGGACTCGAGGAATGAGGTAACTTCAGCTCAAGGACTAAACCAGACTTCTTAGAGACTCCCTCTCATATTGTCTATCTTTCTACCATACCTATTTCAGAACTTCTAGGCATTATTGCTGGCAAAATAATCTACACTAGCATCTAGTCTACCATTAGCTCCAGAAAATAGACTTGCCTCTTAACTGTTTGAGTTAGACATGGAACCAGAGGTCAGATCAGAACATGCCCAGAATACAAGCGTTTGGAACCGAGGGGTTTTATTTTTCTTTCTTTTTTTTTGTTGTCTATTAAGATATATGCAAAATTCAGAATCGGATCTAAATCCAAAGTTTCCCAGACATGGTCAGGCCTATCTAATCTAAATAGGCTTGTTAAGCCTATTTACAGGAAGTGAAGAATATGAAAGCATTTATTTTAGTTGTGGTTAAATTGTAGTTAAATGTGACACAAACAGTCAAACTTGTAGGCCTCATATACTTTCAAAAACATGATTTCAGTGCAAAAAAAAATTCTAGCAAGCAGTTTGATGATTTCTTTCTCTAGCTATATAAGCATATCACCTTACAACCCATAAACAAACAGGCCAGTACATGCAGTAGGACAGAGATGCCACATATTAATACTCATTTTACACATCATACAAGACTTACTTGTTGCCACCTGAGTGAGCTTTTTGCAAAAAAAAAAAAAAAAAAAGTTAATTATAAGGCTATGTGACAACAAGAAACATTTAATATATTTGTTTAAAATAAAGGGTTTTTTGGCTGTTCATATGCTCACAGAATGATACCAGGTAATATCTTGCTGCTTCAGCTTCTGGATTTCTGCTGCTAAATAGAGCCTCTCCATCAGGCTTTGGGAAGTAGTCTAGGTATAAGAGGCAGTTAGAGTGTTTAGAAGGCCTTTCATAATTACAGCATATACTAAAAATTCCCACAGTTTACCTAACCCCCTGTGGTCTGGCTTAATTGCCCATCTGGCTAGGTGACCCTGCAAATATAGTAGAGCATGAATCAGCCCATGTGGTTTTTGGCCAGGCATTGAAACAAACAATAGATGTTAAGGTTGTTTGTTAAGTGAGCAGTGGTGCTTGCTGTCTAGGACATTACCTATCTTGGTAAATGTTCTAATATGTAGTGTTTCCAATAGTAGTTGGAGGACAGCCTTTTTAAAAACACAGCTGTTGCACATTTCTTGGGCAAGAGAAAAAGGAGCATATTGCAAAGTCATCCTCCACCTTCCTGTAGAATTTTAAATGTGGCTTTTTCTATTCATGAGTGCATGTGTCCCTTTAAGTGTCTTGAATGATATTTCAAGTACTTGCTACTTCATCTGTGCCAAAGTTTAGTCAGATTTGGGCTTAGAGCTTGAGAAAGGGGTTCACAAAGTGTCCTATAAATAGAAGTTAAAGCACTGATGGAGCAATACAAACAGCCCCACTATGCCACAAGCCTGACCTGTGTGGGGGCATAACCTCTAGGGAATTAAATAGTGAACACTCTTTGCGCAGTCAGTCCTTTGTTTCTTTGCTTGATCAGTCAGTCAGATTGCCAATTGTGCTGGGGTTTTTTGAGATGTGGGCCTCTGTGTGCTGGGAATTGCACTAGCCAGCAGTGTGTGTAGCGGGCTCCCTGGAGCCTTGAGGCCCTGACTCTGGGGCAGTCTGTGTGGCATGGAGCCAAGCAGACAAGCAAAGAGCAGGATAGTGGGTCCTAATGGTACTTCACGATTAAATAGTCTCTGACAGACACTTCTGTTCTGGCAAATCAGCAAATTCTGATGAAAAATATCTTTTTCTGAATGTTTCCTTGCATCTCCATTATAAAGCAAAGAGCCAGAAGCCCTACTTTCAGCAACTAGTGTCAGAGGGTTCTGTTCAGCTTGTCTGAAAGTTTTAACGCATAAGATGTAGCTATATTCCTTCAGCCAGGATAATAATCTTGAGGACAGAGGGTGGGGCTTTCAAGAAGTACTCAGTGTTGACCTAACTGTTCCTTGTTCAAGGCAGTGATTATATTCCTAGCAATAAAATAGTTTGGCAAAGATAAAATATTTTAGAACCCTTATTTTACCTTAATAAAAGGATCATTTTAAAACCAGAGAAGTACAGTTTTACATAATAATAGGCAAGGATGTTACTAAGATAAATCCACAAATCATTGTTAGCATAATAACAAAATTCCCTTTATTTCTGTTCATTTGCCACTTTACAAGTAGAAATTGTCTTAGGTCACTTTTCAGCAACTTATTTTAGCAGGAAATTAACAATAATATGGATTAAATGTGACATTAATCTTTAAGAGTAATTATACTGGACATTTTGAAGAACTGCATCTACTGGTGAATCAGAAAAAAAAATAACTTAAAAATACAGGATCAGTTGATCTGTCTTAATACATGAAGACTATCCTTCAGTTTGTCCTAAAATAGAATCTCTCCGTTTACTTATTTAAATAGTCAAAGCCAAAATTAAAGTCTTAATTAGGCTATTCATTGTACAAGCACACGCAAGCAAACATTCTTCAATTATTCACTTAACATAAGGTCTAAAATAGAATAGCTTCAGGTACCATTTGTAAAGACAGTTATACTTTAATGCATATTAAACACCTTATGGTCCAAGGCCCCAAGTGGACTGCCTTCAGAAATTGGTTTAAAAGGTTTGAACCCCAGATATGGAACTTGGACACTGAAGTTAACAGTGACTTTCTTTGACATGAAAGGACAAGAGTTTAACTTAAACTTCTGTTTAAAAGCTTTGCCCACTGTGTTTTTAGTAACGTATAAGGTTGTAATAACTATAAGCTTACACTCTTTTTTTTTTAATTTGTCTACTTTGTTCTTTTAACAGCACTTTATGTGTAGTTAATGTTTATGTAGTCAGTTTTCCCTGTCAGAGGATGTCTTTCATAAAGCAGAGGGGAGAGAAGCATTAAAAACAGGAAGTAGCTTCTCTAACATGCATACTTTATGGAGAAGCAGATTTTTTAATTTAGGTGTTGATTTGAATTATCCCATCTCCCTGAGGCATCTCTGTCTGGGATGATTATTTGTGTTAAACTTCTATGTCAATACCCATAGTTTGGACTATTTTTAACCAAAAGTCTGATTATTTCACTTCAAAAAGTTGCACTTTTTTACAATACAGAAATAAAATGTTCATAACCTGTAAATAAGACAACTCTGGTAGAATGCAGATGGTGCTTTCAGTGGTGTCTTCAAATTATCATTTTCATCTGCTGTGTTTTGTCATTTCCCAAACAAGAGGCCCAGGTCCTGTCCTGTCCAAAGGGCTCACAGGTGGGGAAAAAATACAGACCTGATAAAATGTGTTATGCAAGCGGCAGGAACTCTTGTGGGTAATCTCTTACTGAATGAACTGTATGGTTGCTATAGGCAAGCTTTCAGGTAGCATAGCACCCTTTCTGTGTTTATACCAACCATACAGTTAGTCCAGTAATTCTTGTGAGTGATTTCCCTTTTTACCTCTTGCATATCTCCTGGACCATCATGGCAACAGCACCACCTCAACACCAAAATGTGTTGTCAGTGATATGGGGAAAAATGGAAGTCCGGTACAATTTAAAGGACAAATATTCTTAGTGAAGCTTGAAGGTCAGGTATGAGTATGTTGTTTCGATTCATATCCTTTTGAATTGATTATATGTTTATTAACGATCTAAATATTCCAATGTTATAGTTACCCACTTTTATTTATTTTCTGTCTAATGTCAACATTTGAGCAACAATAGAGTGTTTTGCTGTCTTTGCATATATTTGTGATATACTATACTATACGTCTTGAGTATTAGTATTATATAGAAGAGGGGTATCAAACATATGGTCTTTGGGCTAGATTTGGCACACATGGCATATATTTAGAGTATCAGTTTTTATTCAGGAAAAAAAGGAAATGTCAGCACTCATGGCTGTAGCACTGACCTTCCCAAATGAGACCCAAGTGAAACCAGTGCGGTGCCATCCATCTGAATCTGCAGATAGAATTTCTAGTTTAAGGTTATCTAACAGACAGAATTACCCCAGTCTAACTGGAGTATCAACTGTGATGCCCAAAGATTACACATGAGTGGAAACATGACCTCAGTATTTAAGTCAGGGGTGTCAAACTCATCTGGCCCTGCATGCTAGATGAGTGGTAGTCTGCAGGCTGGGTGAATGGCATATGGCCAGTCTCTTGGGGCAGATTGGGCCCACAGACCCCTCCACTCCTGCCCTACTCCCCCATGCTGGATCCAGCGCATGTGTCACTTGCTCTGGCTGTGACTGCACCACATGCAGGGCCTTCTCCAGCCTGTCCAGGACCCATGCTGCATGTGGTGCCTACCCAGGAGTGGGTCTTGCATGCACTGCAGGGCCCAGACCCTGTATGCAGGGCCAGTCTGGTACGTGCAATATACAGCATGTAGGTTAACTCCAGACCCAAGAGTAGCACCAGGGACCAGATGATGGGACTCTGCAGGCCAGACCTGGCTCACAGGCTGTATCTTTAACACCCCTGTTTTAAATGAATGAAGTAGGGCAGCAGGAAAGGATAAAGAAGGGGAAAGAAAGCCAAACAAACCAGGTAAGACACAAGGTCAGGAAAAAAAAAAGAAGACAGATCGGTGGGGAGGCAGGGCAGAAATGATGTTGTCCTGAAAAATAAAGTAAACTAAAACATTTATTATATGAAGGTCATGTCTTCTCGTTGATACCCTGGTCTGGACACTGTGAACTAGGTAGAATTTCAGGCAGCTTCTAAGTGAATTTGACATCCCACTGTTGGACCAAACAAACAAAAGCAACATTCTCTGCAAACTCAAATTTTTAAAAAAAGTCATGATAGGCTGAAACATTATTTCCTTTCAGCTTCTGTACAATAATACAATTACACATCTAAACTGGTCCATCCAACTTCAAAGTGACCGGGGGCCACAGGGCCTGCAGGCTGCACATCCCTGCATGTGCATGCAGGTGAGCACTGCCCCCTCCTCCACTGCACAGGCAGGTGGGCTCTTCCCCATGTGGCATGGCACTCTGCCTCACGTGGCTCCTGTGCCATATAGGCTCTCCAGTCTGACATCTCTCCTAGCTCTGCGGGCTGTGCCAGCCATAACGTGCTGCCCCAACCCCAGGAGGAAAGCAGCGGAACAAGGGAGGGAGGGGGAGCTCCAACACCCCACCTGCTGCTGGAGCAGTAGCAGCAGCAGCCTTGTAGGAGCCTGGGGGCTGTATGTTTCTCTTTCATGGGCCACATGTAGTCCCTCAGACCACCAGTTGGACACCCCTGTATTAGGTGACAAGGGGCATGTCTACACAAGATGCTTACTGCAGAGTTGCCTAATTAGTTCTGCAGTAAATGTCTCAGTGTCTACATGTGTGGCCCTTTTAGGCTTCAGGAAACCAATAACCCCCACAGCAGGTTAGTATTTGTAAAATTAAGTACTATCCTGCTTCAGAGTTTTTTTTTATGTGCAGCAGTGCACGTGTAGATACTGACCCAGCTGGCTGGGACACAAGGGTGCTTCAGTGTGGGGGCTGCCTGCCAGCTAGCCCCACACTGCAGCACCCTTGTGCCCCAGCCAGCTCCTCTGCAGCATGCTGAGCTAAGTCAGAGCATCCCCAGGCAGGTAGGCTGCTCCCCTCCCCATGCTTCTGCCAGGTAGGGCTGCTCCATCATGGCTCAAGGTGCTGCAGTCCCAGGTACATGTGTAAATGCAGAGCCCAGGAGCAATAAACTTAGGCACAATATGTGCCAGAGTTTTTGCTGCCCATTAATACACACATGTTGATGTGGCTAAGGAGGCCTCAACTGATCAAACTTTGGTTTTGTTCTTGTTGGCATCAATTGTATAAATGAAGTGACACAGTAAAGCTTTTTTAAAAATACATTTAGAAATTTGTTGGCATCCATAAATGTATATTGTGGTTTGCCATTTAATATAAAAAGGCTTAACAGTCAGTTGATTTAGCATCACTTACAAAGAAGCATTTCACTACTGAAATTTTTTGAAGCTGCTACACTTTGCACTTTACACAGTCTCTTGAGACTGCTACATTTTCCCTGTCACCTTTATAATAGAAGTCAACAACTAAATACTTTCAAGAAGTGATAATCTTGCACATTTTTTCCAAGTTTATTGAGGTCTTTCTTCAAGTGATTCTCTGTAGCAAGAAAGAGCTGTTTGGAACCCCTGGAAATACTTGTTTTTTCTATTCCAGAGTAAAACTCCCTTCTTAAGTAAAACTTTCTTTAGACATGTCCTGCAGAACTTACATTGATCAATCCTGTCTTGTAGCAAATGATAACTTTGGATCAAAGTTTCTTCAGGGCCAGTCCAAGATTATTGAATGATGCTTCCATAGAAATGAAGGACCAGCGCAGACCTTACTCCATTCTGCTTTAAGCACAAGGCACATTTCTTGGAACTTGCCTTCCCCAACGTAATACCTATGGACGCATTGCCACAAGCGCTCACATGCAGGGGTATGCATTTCCAGCAGGACAAATAGCAGTGGCACATATTTGTGCCCCTGCATGCATGCTCCAGGGTGTGGCAAAGGGACCGGGGTGGAGTAGGGGAGGCTGGGGTCAACACCAGTACTGGCCCCAGGAGCTTTACCTAGATCCTGGGGGCCACCCAAGCCAGCAGTGGTGCTCAGCCTACTTCTTGGAGCCTGGCCAGTAACCAGAGCTTGACTCTGGCTGGCTAGGCTCTTGTTTCTAGCGGCATACACTGCTACCATGTACACCACACCACTTTTGTTTAGTCACGGGGGTTTTTTGACACTGGAATTTCCTGAGATCTCCTGGTGTCAAAAAAACAACAACCTGGCATGCTGCAAATTAGCACAGCATATGGGTACATGTACACCACATGTGGACTGCAGCACTTCAAATTACTTTGATGTGCAACAAACCACAAGTGCATGCTTGTGGGAACGTACCCTATATTTAGAGTTTGAATTATGATTTCAGGGGGGATGAGCCCCCCATAAGAGATGAGAGCCCCCCAGTAAGATTTTAAAATCATAACCGGGGGGGTGGGTCTCTGATTTTATTAGGGCATTGTGGTGGGCAGCCAATTTTTTTTTTTTTTTTTTTTTTGCAGATCCCCCAAGACTGAAAGTATAATTCGAACCCTGCCTACATATCTATGTATACACAAATGTGCATGTTCAAAAACATCCTAAACTAGTATGCTCCCTGTGTACATTTCTGCCCTAGAGAGATTATAAGAGAGAACAAACAGGTGAAACATGTTAGTCATATTGCTTGATGCACTTTACTTGTATTGAGGTATCCAATATTACTAGTGATAACTGCAATATTAAACCTATATAGAATAGCATTCTTTCTACTTGTGACAAAAAGTCACTGCACGGCCTATAGCTGTTATAACAAGACGTTTGTATGATGCTGTATTATAGTGTTTCTGCGCATCATATTCAGTACTGGAAACCCTGCTGCATTTTTACTTGCTAGCTCCCCTGGAATGAGTAATGTGCCATTTTGCTAGCCTAGAAATGCAAAATAAAGCATTTCTAAATGTCTTTTACATTATAAGAAGAGAGAGTTCTTCATACTGGGATGGAAATTCCATTGGGATACAAACAGCAGAACTGCTGCCAGGTAGGAAGGGTGGCGACAAGATTTTATGAACACAGGGGTATAGGAATGACTAAGTATTTATGCTAGGAGAATACACGCCTGCATTTTCTAATACCATTGTTTTACAGGACAGTTAGCTTTAGAACCTAAGAAAGTACTTAGGGATTCTATAGCCTTTTTCTTAAAGTATATGGAATTGCTAAATCTATGCTGATTATATGGAAGTACAGGATATATTTGTGATGATTTGGAGAATCTTTTTGTGCAGCTTATGAATTCTGTACCAAGCTCCCAACTGTTTTGAATGTGTTTTTTATTTTCTCTTCTCCTTCAGATCTGTTGGCCTGAAACTCCAAAATGTGGTAAACAGATCTAGTAATAGAGAGCCATCAAAGATGGGTTCTTGGTTCAAACATCTCAAGTGCCATTAAGACCAACAGAATTGGCATGGGAGAGGTTACCTTAGCCACCAAAAAACAAAATCAGTTGGCAGGGGTCTGTGATCACTTGATGAGGCTGATCCGGATGTTACCTTACCAAAGGACAGAAACGTTATTAAGAGACGAGATATGGGGCAGCAGAGACCCAGTCATTTGAAGCAGTGTCTCAGTGGAAGCTGCCTGTCCCAGGAGCCTGGTAACATAGAGCAAAACCCAGCCTACCTGACCACAAATGGACTTCCAAGGGAAACCAGAACTAGGACTTGGAAAATGTGTTCTGATAGTCTGTAGTCTTGGGTACTTTGTCTATTAGACAATGCATTGTCTATAGAAATAGAACAAACCTGTTTACCCCTTTCCTGGAATTTGGCCAAAGGTGATCAAGGTTATGGTGGGCGTCTGAAGGGTCAACACTAAAGCAGTTGGACTGTGGGTCTTAGGTCTCAGGAAGGCTCCTAGGCAGAGTGTCTTCACCTTAAGATTAGGGGAATGCCCGTGCTCCACTGAGACTCCAGAAACTTAGAATACCTGGAGATACAACGACTAGATCCCCTGACAGCACTCTGTGGAATGGCAGCACTTGGCCGGATTTAGTCACTTCAACAATTGTCCATATTTTTCCTTATTCAGGCTTCATTCTTGGAAATGCAAATTATGATAATACATCATACCTGAGGAAGAGTTGATCCACCATGTTCTTTTGTACTAGGTAGGGTGGTCTTTGCAATTGTACCTGTCAAGATGCATCATAACATTTTGATATATCAGTGCTGAAAATATTAAAGAAAAAAATGGTTTGGTTTTGTCCCATTCTGTCCCCCCCCTCTGCCCACCACCAATTTGTAAAAACCCCATTTCAGCTGTTATTTTAGCCTCACTGGGGCATAATTCAAAGTAGCACAGCCCAAAATGTACATTTTACCATTTATCAGGTATGTTATTCAGCATTCAAGCCATCAAACTGCAAAAACAAGAACAGAATGCTATAATGTCTGCAATTCTAAGTGTTATGTACAATATACCTATTGTACAGTATCTATTCCTGCTACAAAAATAGGTAGCAAAGTAGTATGCTCTGTTTAGTGTGTTGTCTCCCAGCACCAGACAGTGCTAAAGCCTGAACAATCTAAAAAATTCAAAGAAAAAAAGTAGAGTAAAATAGCCAACACCTGGAGTAAAGATATTCAGTAGTGAAACCATGATGAAGGCAGGTGGTTCTCTTTTTCCAGTCCAAGTATTCTCTCATATGCCCTTAGAATAGTAAATATTTATCATCTCTCCTTTACTCTGTGCTCATCTGTTCCTGGTGATAATCCCCTGAGAACTCACTACAGATCTCACGGGGCACATCTGTACGTGCATTAATGCTCCATAATTGCGGTACAATAAGTTTAGTGCATGTAATAACAGGTACTAATTTAACGTTCCGTAATTGACGCACATCTTTTAAGTGATGCTAATGCGCAGTAGGCTAATTCTGCTGCATGTAGCATGGGTTTCGCTGTGACGCGCTAATGTGCAGTAGAATTCATTTATGATGCTTTTAGTGTCTCATGTAGAGGCACCCACTATCTAGTTATTTTGGGCTCCTTAATGGATTTGTTTGACCCAAATCCATGTTCCCCAACAATCCTAACTTTTCTCCCTCTGTCACTGTTTTTGAGTGTTGTTGCCAAGGGAATTACAAAAACAAAAATTGTTTAAAAACAGTTAAGGTTGCTAAGTGACAAATGTAGCTTATTATATCAATTATAAAGCCCAAGCACTTAAGACAGGGAAAGTAATAAATGAGGACTTCATATCTTACATTGTATATATAAACATATTGCTGTGACATACAAAAGAATATTTCATCACAACCTTAAATCCAACCTAGGGGTTTTATAGTTAGTCTTTTATGTATTTGGTTGTTTTTTTTAATTTCAGTATCTATTACCCCCTCTCTCCTTCCTGCCCCCCATGATATTCTAAATGAGAAACAGTAGAAAATTTACTGAAAAGTCTACTCTTTAGTATTCTTTTTTCTTGCTGCTAATGATGGGTATGTGATTTAAAAGTGGAAAATGTGTAGAATTAGGTATGTGACTTGCTTTTGAAGTCAGTATATTCCTATAGAATTTTCATGGGTTTTTTATAGCAGAGTTTTGTAACCCCACCATTTGAAACTACTGGAAAAATACTTTGGATGAGAAGTAAGTTTTCTGTAATGACAGGTGCATTTTTATGGCATAGACATATGGTATGCCATGGTATGATTTATACTGTTTTTGAATGATTTCCCTGATTAAGAATTCAGATTTTCCAATTAGGCTGTGTAAATATAATAACTGTATTACCCTTTAGCAACAATCTTTTTTTAGATTATTCTTTTTTTTAGTATTTGCAGACTGTATATGCCTAGATGCAGTAGGACTCTGAAAGCAGTCATGACACCCCCTTGTGGGCAACCAAAACTGCCTCACTCTGACTCCTTGGGATGTGCTCCTCCCTGACTTTTCTGCCTCACCTGGATGTAATTGGTAGGTTGCTTTGGGAAGCTAGACTCCCTGAGTGAGCCTGCTGGATCGATACTCATTCTAGCTCTATCTGCTTAACCAGACGCACCAGTCTTGGTAATGCCAAGAGACCTGCTGGCCATCACACCGTGCCTTGCTGGCATCTGTGTCTCAAGGACACTTATCACTGTCCTACTGGTCCAAATCACAGCTTTCTGCCCCTAATCATGCCCTAAGGGCTTGAATCATGGCTTCCGGCTGCCCCCACAGCCACATCCATGCCCCACAGGTCTTATTACTCTGTTTCATGTACCAGATCCTCTGACCCTACCTTCACTCCACTCACCCAGCCCTCCAGGCCCCTGGCCCTGGCCCTGGAAGGGCTATTCCAGCTCACCAGGTCCCAGATCTTGGCAAAGCTCCTGCAGGGAGCAAACCAGGAAAGCCAAGGCTGCAACTGAACTCCAACTAGCTTCAGGCATCAAGGACAACAAAAAGTCCTTTTTCAGATACGTGGGGAGC
>NW_017728917.1:29648830-29677659 GCF_001723895.1 Crocodylus porosus
TCCTGCCCTTTGGGCAGGGGGCTGGACTTGATGATCTCCCGAGGTCCCTTCCAGCCCTAATGTCTATGAAATCTATGAAATCTCTATCTCAGCTTACTGTGATTCTGCCCACTCAGCCTACAGGGGCCCTGGCCCCAACAGGGCTTTATTGTGGTGTCCACCCTTGTAGGATGGAATGCCCCTCAGGCACCCTATCTTGGCCTCCATAGTCCCAGTAGCCACAACTCAAGCCTCCAGTTAAACAAACCTACCAGTCTTTAACTTAAAGTGTAAACCTCACCTTCTGTCTCTGCATTTTTGCAGACCCCTTCCCCTATCTTCTTGCTTTTTCCCGCAGCCTCCAGGGTACCTTCCTGGGTCTGCAGCTTTCATTCTAGCAGCCTATACTGTCAGAACCTCCTCTGCCTACAGAGATTAGGACCAGCCTAGGTCTGGGCTTATATTCCCCAGGACCACCACTCCTTCCAGTCACATATTTCCCAACTCTGCACAAGGGTTTCTCCTTAGCTTTAATCAACCTGCATTGCAGTCCCCACTCAACTACCTATCCAGCGCTCTGTCCTGTTGCAGTGCAGCTTGTTCCCAAGTAGTCATCTGTAGGCTCCTGTCTTTCTGCTGCTTCAGCCACTTACTTTCTGGCAGCTAGTCCTGTTCCAGATGCTCACTGAGGCTAGGGACAGACATTGAAAAAGCCAGAGCCTGAACTGAATCAATCTTTACAGATTAGTCTAATCTGCCCAGGCTGAATCACTTCATAACTGCACAGACATGCAGGTACATGCCTGCAGTACCTCAGGCTAGAAGCCAGGAGGCACTAGAGCAGCCCTTCCTTCCATTCTACAGTGCTGAGTTGAGGGGAGTATGGCAGAAGCTCTGATTAGCCCAGCAGGGAATTGATAACAGTGTTTATCTCCCAATTAAGAAAACAACAGAGGGGCATTACCAGCTACTTGTTGATTCTGCCTGTTGATTCAGCACAGACCATAGTCAGCATGTGATGTGCTAGCTAATACACAGACACCTCCTCAGGAAGGCAGGGGGGAGAGGGGAATTCCTGCTTAGCAGGCACAGGTGAGGGGAGCAGGGAAGCAGCCTGCAGTCTCTGGAGCTCCAGCCAGGAAGCAGAGGGGAGGGGCCAGCCCTGCTGTGGAGCAGAGAGCTCCGCCCATCCTAGAGAACATGCCAGGATGCCGGGGGTGTCTGGTTTATCTTAAACCAGCTAGGGGTCTGGGACAGACATTGCATAAATCGGTTCAAGCCAAATCAGTTAAGTCTCATACTACATTCAGCCTGGTTTATCTCAAACTGCTTTCAGCCATTCTCAAACTGGTTTCTGTGCACTGAACATCTGCTCTATTACAGGTTTAAACCAGTTTCTGATCACTTAAACCAGTCTGTGTGTAATGTCTGTCCCTAGCCTGATTGCAACCCTACTGAGCTGCCCTTTTTCTCCCTTAAAATAACAGGGACTAGAAGCCCTCTGTTACAGTAGGGCATTGGTAGTGGAATATTACTTCATTTCTTTCTTTGTTTAAGTAAAAGAAGACATTTTTATAAACTCTGAATGGGAGAGGACAGGTTAGCAATCAAACTCAGTTGTCTCAGCCAAAATGATAATGGTTCCAATTTTCCTCATTTAGTATACTGCTGACAAAATGCAGGCTCTCAAGATAATTATATATGTATGTAAAGCTCAGCCCACAGTCACTATATCACGATAAAACTCAACCATTTAAGAGTCTTATAATGAGCTGGCAGTCTCCGAGACCCTCTGTAAGACTGCAGAAGGACAGAAAAGAATATTTTACGTTGTTTGCTATGAGTCTTAGAACACTTGCTTTTGAAGTATGCACTCCAACACAGGAAACAAAACTGGCCATTCTGGTGAGGCCTCACCTGGAGTACTGC
Source organism: Crocodylus porosus (assembly GCF_001723895.1). NCBI lineage: Eukaryota > Metazoa > Chordata > Crocodylia > Crocodylidae > Crocodylus > Crocodylus porosus. The sequence continues at coordinate 29,650,739 of NW_017728917.1, forward strand.
GTCTAGTTTTGGGCCCCACACATCAAGAAGGATGTGGATAGTTTGGAAGGAGTCTAATACAGGGCAACAAAAATGGTCGGGGCCCAGAAGGCAAGACTTTTGAAGAAAGACTGATAGAACTAGGGTTGTTTAGTTTGGAGAAGAGAAGATGGGAGGGATTTAATAACACTTCAAATTACTATAAAGAGCGATTATAGAGAGGATGGAAATGGGCTTTTCTCCGTGGCTGTAGGGGTCAGGACTGGAAGCAACTGCCTTAAACTGCAGCAAGGGAGATTTAGGCTGGAGATTAGGAGGAACTTTCCACCTCTGGGAGTGGGTTAGGCATCAGTACGGGCCAGCCAGACAAGCTGTGGATCTCCATCCTTGGAAACTTTCAGAAGCAGGTTAGACAGACACTTGGCTGGGACAGTTCAGTTGGGGATGATCCTGAATTGAGCAGGGGCCTGGATTAGAAATGACTTTGAGGTCTCTTCCAGGCCTGCTTTTCTATGACCCTGTGTCATTGGATTTAAATGAGAGCATAGCAGTTTAGACAGCCATGTTACTACCAACTTAAAATGTCTGTTTAACCACCTAAATAGGATGATTGAGAGACAGTCAGTCCTGAAACACATCTTCCTAGTACCTAAAGATTTTTTTTAGGTCAAAACTTCAGATACCCAAGCAAAAAAGGCTTGCCTTTCTGAGTTGTTGAGTATTCTAAGCGACTGTTGCCTTCAGTGAAAGGTGGAACTGGTAGTACATCTTTTACATTAGTATCTAAATATAGATTTAGGTGCTAGCTTTACTCAGTCAAGTGTGAAAATGTTGCCCTGAGTACATCATTCTCATCACAAATCAGGGCTGTACAGTTTATATACAAAAAGTGAATTACATTGTGTATAGATTTTCTGTAAAGAATCAGAACTCCTGTCCTGTTAACCAGAAGAACTCAATGAATGTTTTTTTCATCTCAACTTGGGCATCTTCATTAAGAAGTAAAAGGACTTGAGTTGAAAAAAGTCAGCACCCCCTGTGTAAACTAGCCAGCATCTCACCACATGCTTGTTGTGTTTAGTTGCAGATCTGGGACACAGCAGGCCAGGAGAGATTCCGAACAATCACCCAGAGCTACTACCGGAGCGCCAACGGAGCAATCCTGGCCTATGACATCAGCAAGAAGGGCTCTTTCCAGTCCATTCCTCGCTGGATCGAGGACGTGAGGAAATATGCTGGCTCCAACATTGTACAGTTGCTGATTGGTGAGTTTGGAGCATGAATGAAATGCTTAGCACTACAAAACAATGCACAGGTATTTGCACTAGGGAAATAACAGTTTTATCTCTCTTTTACAGAAGTCAAAAGAGTAGCCATAGTTGTGAATGTTCTGAGGAAATATACTTTTGTCAGAAAATGCCAGTTCATATCAACTGAAACATTTTTTAGAAATGTATCTGTTTTGATGAATGCCTGACAAAATGAAGGTAGGTTTGGGTCCAAAACCTGCCTGAGCTGCTACCAGCTGTTTTGGCACAGCGTTAGGGACCCCAGGCTTCTGTATTTTATTTTTCCCATGTAACTGCCCTGGGGCCAATGATCCCAGGGCTTCCTTGGTCTAAGGGCTGTCCTATTATGTGGCCTCGCCTTTGGTTGAGGAAAAGGATAGTATAGCCAGGGTTCCCCAAGAGGCAGTCTGGGAGTTGAGAGAACTTTAGGGATCTCAGAGATTATGGGCTCCCTGCTGCAGAACCAGGAGTTTCAGCTATAAACCTTCTCAGCCACATCTCTCAGGGCTTTAAGTCTTTTGGTTCCTTGCAGTACATTGAGGCTGACATGGAGCTCAGAAGCACTGGAAGCCACAGTTGAGCCAGGGCCCTTAGAGCTAAAATTTTGTTTAATTATGAATATTTTAAATAAAATGTTTTGCCCAACAGTTAAAAAAATAATTATTTTTACCTTCCATGAAGAATGATGACTCCTTCCCAAACCAAAAGTTACTTCAGAATGTCCCTTGAAGGGACAGTTATGCTGAAGAAGGCTAAATGGCCTGAGATCTATCCTCCAGTTCTTGTGGGAATACTTTGAGGGGCTCAGTGTGAACATGTTCTGCTGTAAATAGTTTCCTAAGTAGGATATCTAGGTACCCTTTTCACTCCAGAGGAAAATGGCAGTCGTAGCCCAAACTTCTGATCAGCTCTAGGGGCAATCATTGTCAGAGGTAAGGGTTGACTCCAAGAATTTCTACTTCTGTTTTCCTATTTTGATCACACTACCACAGCACATATGTTCATTCTTAATGAGAAGAGGGTCTGAGATCCTCAGCCTCTAGTCCTAACTTGTAAATAGCTTATCAGCTGGTGAGTACAGTACTTACTTTAAACAGTAATGTTCTGTGTCTTATGTCATGGCTTAGTCTGGCATGTACCATTTTCCTACATTATAAACCTTAAGATTTCCTGAACTCATTTCATGCTAAATAGTGGTTTTCTTTGCTGTTCATCTTTCATTAACTCAGCCATCTCTGATTTTGCTCACTGTAATGATGTTACAGGAAGCCTGAATTTCACATGTAAAAAATGCACAGACTGAATGTGCAGATACAGGTAAGGCAGCTGCATGTTCAGCGTGAGTGTTAGATGTGCAGTCATATTTCTGAATGTCTGAAAAGCAGGCCTTGTGTATAAATTTGTTTCTTATGAGAAATAACTGTTCTCTGTCCTCTGTAAGCACAGAAGTGTGAATTGTGTTTCCTGAGTCCAAAGAGGGAATAGTATTTTAATTTTATATAATATTTTAAATCATTCAGTTTCTGCAGAATAACAGCTCTTACTTGGTCTCGCTTTCACTTTCCATTCCTCTCCCCAAAAATGGCTGTGGCTTTTGATTAATAACTTATTTTCTCTGCCTTACCAGTCTCCAGCTGTTGCACTCCAGTCTCACTTCCATGGGTCCTGCTACTGTCTTTTGTCTTCTACACATCACATCTCTTTGCTTAACATTTGCCCTGATATCAGTAATTATGAGAAGTCAGTCTGTAAATAATTTCACTTTTTTTCTGCCAGGAAACAAGTCTGACCTAAGTGACCTTCGAGAGGTTCAGCTAGAGGAAGCCCAGAGTCTGGCTGAACACTATGATATCATCTGTGCCATAGAGACCTCTGCGAAAGACTCCAGCAACGTGGAGGAGGCTTTTGTGAAGATGGCCACAGAGCTCATGATGAGGCATGGAGGCCCAATGTTCAGTGAGAAAAACACAGACAGCATCAAGCTTGATAGTAAAGATGTGGTAGAGGGCTGGGGGTGTGGCTGCTGATATGAACTAGCTGATATTCCTAACTTAACTGGAATTTAGATGGTGCTTCAACCTAATGCCGAGTAGCCCAGTAGCTGTATTCTCCTGTGAAAGCAGCATTTTTGTAGAAGTTAGACACCAGTGCAATGAGGAGTATGTCTCTGATTTTTAAAAAGGGACTTGATTAAGGTTTAGCTCTAAAAGTCAGCCTTGACATTTACTTTTTCTTTGTTTCCATCATTTTCTTTGCTGTAACCTTCATGGTGAGTTGTGAATCTGAGGCAAGCAGCTTCAAATTGATTGTTGGGGGCTTGGGGGCTGATAGCAGCTGAACAAGAACTTGCCACACAACTGCAATGCTATGCCCTTTGGTATATGATACCTGGCAAAGATGGTCACTATTTATATTTTAGGTTATTCAGCCTTGATAGTGTCTCTTTATTTTTAACATTCCACCTGTGACCGGAGTCAGATCCTAGCAGGGATGGAGAGAATCTGTGGCAAAAGTGTCTGAAGTATCAAAATGTTCGATTTATTTTAAACGTGGGACCAAGCAGCATTCCTCTGACTTAGGCACTGGACTGCAGTGGAAGCTCTCTCCTTGCAAGTGAAATGTGGGATGCAGATTGCTAGCTAACGCTGGTAAAAGCCAAAGAGACAGCCCTTCTCTCAGATACTTTTTAAAACTACCTTTCTTACAAATAGTGAAATCAGCCTGAGCAATACTGGATGCCTGATTGCGTAACAGTATGGGGCAGACATTTAATTCCTTTAAATTCAACCTTAAAGGAAGAGGGGTTTGATTTATTTCATTCCTTTTTTTGCACAGCAAATAGCTCCTCTTCCAAGTCGGTGTCATTGAGTTTTTACCTTCAGCTTTATTCGTTTCATTCCGTAAACTCAGTGTCAGCACCACTGGAAATAATACGAACTGGAAAAACCTTGAACAGACTTTGCTAGCCATGAGCTCTTTTGATGTGCTTAACTGTCACATATAAAGTATCTCTGGTCATGCATGTTTAGCAATAGTTGTGTTGTGAGGGGGTTTACTGCACAAATGCCAGAACTAGAACTTTCTCCCATTCCTTAACTACAGTCTGGGCATTTTATGGGAAACGGTATTTCAGCCTAGCTGAGAACTGCGTGAAACTTGGCTCATGACTGTAGGAGAATACAGAGCCTTTTCTTGACAAGCACATGTTCTCATGTATTCATCTGGTTCCCTCTTCCACAATCACAATTTGCCAATTGCTTTCCATTTCTTGCGGCAAGAAAAATCTTTTTTAACTATTTCTCAGAAGTCTGCAATAGGAACTAGATTTGATTTAATAATCCTGTTAAATAGAAGTGACCTGAAGATGTAGCTGTCAGTTTAAAGCTTGTATGTGCAGTTAGAAAGTACTGATGCTGGCAGCTGTCTCTGGATTTACCCTTTCAAGCACCTTACAAGCTTGGATTTACAAAGGGAATGAAAGCAGGATTTTTTTAAGTTTGTAGTTTTAAACCAAGATTTGCAGAAGTAACAAGTGATTTTTGCAACTCCAAACACTTTTGAGGGGTCTGATTTTTAGAAATGCTGAGCATCCACTCTTTAGAATTTGGGCAGCTATACAACTGAAGCACCCAAAGTCACTAGTTAGAAATCTTGACCCCCAAAGCATAGTGTGGGTTATTATTATTTGAAGTACACTAATTTATAGCCATTCCATACAAAGCATGAAAGTCAGGAAGAGCAGAAAAGGGCTAATGGCCCCTGTTTTAAATGCATCAAAAATACATCAAAAATATTCTTGTGCAAACATACTAAACTGTTCTGTGTACTTTGTCTTGATTTTTAACTATGAAGTAGATAACTAAAAAGATTTCTGAATGCTTTGTAGGCTTTGCTTGTGATTGAAGAAGATAGTTTTCACTTCAAGTTTTATAATTGTAAGAGTAAAGAGGCCTTAAAATTTTCAGCTAGTTTAGTTTTTACATTTCTGATGTTTTATATGGAAATGCAGGGTGAGGTACAAGTAGGGATGGTTTTTTTTGTTTTTTTTTTACATAGGACAGTTTTCCAGGATAGTCCCTGGACTCCTACTTCCAAAGAGAAGAGATACTGAGTGCCCCACAGTAGCTAAACACTGGAGATGGAGTTTTCCAGAACTCCAGGTGACTAACTTATCTGTTGCTACACAGCAAACCCAACTTCCAAGACATCTTAAAAGTCTGCAATCTTAGAAAAAGGAAGGTAATCCAATTTAAAACTAAAACTAAACTAAAATTTAATCCCAAAATCCTTAAGCCAACCCCTCTCCACCGCCTTCCTTCCCTGCCCATTTAGCTACCACAGCAAAAGTAGCATTTCAGATGCTCTCCTGTTTGTTGTTTAGTTTCTGTAACATGGGTATTGTTATTTCCTCCTTTATAAATGTGAGTTTATAATACAAAAAAGGACAAACCCTTAAGTTGCAGACTATTAGCAGGTATAAGCATCGTTTGTCACCTTCTCCTTTAGTTTGCAGCTATGGGCCCACTCTGGCAAATTTCTGTGCTCGCACATGATCTCACATCAGTTGGGAGTCGCATCATGGGCAGGATTAGTGCCAAAGTCCATATTTCAAACCCTGCTGGTAAGAACTCCTGTCTGTGTTTAAGAACAGCAGTGCTGAAAATTCTTAAATCATACCTGAGAGCTTAGATCGTGATGCATCCCAGACTGGATCAAGAGCTTTAAAAGACTGGATTGCACTGCCATTGCAGTCAGTGAAAGTTTGGCCCTGTATTGTCAGTGGAGGCAGAATTGAACCTGAGATGTGCCAGAAGACTAAAAAGCATGGCACGCTCTCAGATATTCACCAGTGGTCAGTAAGCAAGCAGAAATAAATCTAGCACTTTAATTTTCAAGTCCTTGCCTTTGTTCATCTGGTATTTCAGCACCATCACTGAAGTCTGAGAACCTGCCTGAAGAAGTTAGCCTGCTTCAGTTAGAAAGTATAAAATGCAGTGAAGTTTGGGTTTGTTCGCCGTGCCTTCAGAGGAAGGATACAGTTTAGCTTCTTTCATTTTGCTGTAACATGCCATAGCTACAGTTCAGTTAGCTCTGCCTTCTGACTTAAAAACACCTGACAACCATTATACATGTTTGCATGGCCTACCTACTTGAATAAGGGAACAAACAGAAGACTTGATTTATCCAAGTCAGGTTGACTCTTATCTAACACTCAGATTCACAATAGACAGTTTCATTTACTCTGGGGGGCAGAGGGAGCACACCATTCAAATTCATTGGCCTGATAATAGCATAGTCCTCACTAGGTTCATGGTTCCTTGAAGAGAAGTTTAGTTAAAACTGTGAAAACCTAAATTGTATCTTAAAAAAGGATTTCTGTTAAAGACGATTTATGGTTTAACTAACCTTGGGTGCATAAATCATATCCATATCTATGCAACATAAGCATTAGGAGCACAGTCCTGCTCAACTTTCTTGGGCTAATCCTTCTGAAACCAAAAGGAGATTGGAATGAAGAGGCTGAGCAGGATTTGGCCCTAGCTTTACAGGCACAACACCATGTTTTGAAATCTCAGGTTAGGAATGTGCAATGATATAGATCGAATGAGTGATTCAGTAGCATATGATCAGAGTTCATGTCACAAATATTTGCTAAGAGCCCTGTTTATTGGCAGTTGAATATTAACAAGACTATATACAGCCTTTTGTGTAATGCAGGAATTGCTTTTAGGTAGGTCTTGTTAAGCTACCATTATTCATATTGGTATTTATTATTGATTTTTGGCAGTGCCCAAAGGTTGCTAAGCACTGTAAAACCATAAAAAGGGACATTAGTCCTTTCCCCGAACCACTTATAGAGCAAATTTCAGTGGCAAACACTGAAATAAGAGCACTTAGAGTTTTGTTCCCTTTTGTGTGAACAATATTTTCCCTGTATCAGTATTGCTATAACTTTTCTATTTGTCTTCTATTGCTTATACAGTCCATCATGATGGGTAGAATTTGTACAAAAAATTATAATTGTATCATTTTCAAATAAATGTGTGTCAGCACAGACTCCTGCTAACATTTGTTTTGTAAAACAAATTTTAAGAGACTAAATACCCGAGACTGAAAGAATCCCCTAACTATAGGATCAGTTTTACTACATTCAAGGTCAGGTCATATTCCTTGGTGTGTGTGGTAACCTAATTAATAGCATGTGACCCAGCTGCCACTTCATGGAGTTCGACAAGCTTTAGTGGAGCTTTAGCATTACAGGCGAGCCAGCTTAGCTCTCTTAATTGGTTCCTGAGAAAACGAGTTTAAGTGAAATGAAAGTGAAGTGAAAACGAAAGTATTTAACAACCCAAGATGGTGACCACAATTATTTTTAATGACCCATGATTGCGACCATGAGCATTATAATGAAACTTGCTGAGTGCTAAGTGAAATAAGGTTTCAATTTAAAATGAGTGTTATAGCAAAATAGGCTAAGGGAAACAGCGTTAAGCAGGGGGTTAAAATTTTTCCTTGCCTCTGGAGTTCTAGGATGCCTAGCACAATATCGACAATACCTTGTAGGATCAGATTTACTTGAACACTAAGTTTGATTGTCATGGGGTCTGATAGGAAGTGTCCAGAGCAGCAGTATCTTTCAAAAATATTAAAGCCTTTTCCTCAAATTTGTCTTTGAGATTTGCACCTCCAGTATCTAATATTTTATAGTTCAGAATAATATCCAGATGGGCATTTGATTATCTGTTATCTCATATCAGTCCCAATCTGCAGCATTATCCCCATCTTGTCATAGCTTTCTGTGAAAACAGTTATCTTCTTACAATATAGTTGAGGCAAGAACATTTGTTAAAATGTGAATCTTTTCAAACATACAAGTCATTTTTCATCTATTAAGTTCCAAAGCTGTCAAAATTATTTCCTGTCAGTCAGTGTGGTGCACCATGCTCAGGCATTTATTAACTGAGTGCATCATGTCATGCCACCTTGTTTAAATAGTGTGCTGGAGGAAACCAGCGAAAACAGTGTATTCTTTGTGAAAGGTGAAGGGTGACTGTCCTTTGATATCTCCCAAGCTTGGAGAGTACATAGTTTAGCACTTGCCAGTTTTGTTCTGTGTAGGAACATGCAGGAAGTAAACCAGGCTCCTGACTGAGGAGAACACGCTGCTGTAGGAGAAGCTAAAGAGGATTGGAATTAGGGTTTGGTATCGTTTGTGGGGAGGGAGTAGCTCTATGAGAATCACAGATCCATGAGCACCATTCTCATGAGTAGACAGAGGCAGTTAGCTGTATTAGTCTGCTGTCTACCCTCTAGTGCCATAATACCAGAGCATGTCATAATCTATAGCCTTTTTCTCCTCACAGCGCACCTCTGGAGTATAAAAAGGCTATTCTCATCTTTTCAAATGGAGATGTAAGGCATTGAGAGACTACCTATAGCCCCACATGAAGACTGTGACAGTCCCAAGGCTTGGGCTAATACCCTAACAATTGGCCTTGGTCTTTCTTCTAGCTATCCTGCAGTAGCTGGATGGAAGTACTCGGCTTTTGCTAGCTTGATAGTCACCTCAGTTACCCATATGGATTATTTTAATATTCATAGGATGGTAATACCCAGAGTCCCCAAGCAGAATTGATATCCCACCATAGTAGAAAAGACACTGACTCGGGGCCAGACTGTCATTTCAGATGCAATCTATGGGCATCATTCCAAAAACATAAAAAGGCTTTAAGGCTGACTTTTTCCAGGACCCTCATCCAATGTAATTTCTATGCTAATTGCTCCTCACAGATACAATGTAAAGGTCAGGGCTGGAACATAGGGCAAGGGGATGATGGTCCTTTGATATTGGGGGCTTTAAATTATTCCAGAACTGACCAATACTAAAGCTGAATTTGTAGGCTACCAAGTGACATGGGAACTGAGCAGTACATAACTACATCAGTACTGAGGTTCAAGGAGATCATCTGTAGATGTCTTCTGGGCTGATCAGAGTGCTCCTCAGCCATAGTCATGGATCTTTTCTGTTACTTTTACTGTGTGTTTGGTCAAAAGGGCAAGAATTGTTTGGCTTTTATTTTACTATTAGATTGAGGGTGACTAGAAGTTGCCTGTAAACAGTGGGGATAAAGTTAAAGCATCTTTCCCATGTATAGAAACCTGGTGTACATGTTAAACTAATAGCCAGATATCTGTGACACATCCGGCTACAAAGTTGTCCAGTACTTAGCCCTCAATCACTCATGTGTATAAAATACAAGTTTCCCTACCAACATATTCTGATGTCCTACCTTCTAAATGAAGAACTATGCTAAGATTGCTTTGTTTGATCCTGAGTCTATCTTCAAATTATTCCACAACACTTCCCACAGAGGGAGGCTAACCAATGCCCTGAGTAGCATTTTCTCCCATTGTAAAGTATCCTATTAAGCACACCAACAGTCACCAGCATTTAACCAGTTAGTTTGGAGACTGTTTTGAAACACTTGAGGGAAAATTTTGATTAGCAAAGAACAGCTAAACACAGATCTCGAATCAAAACTGACAGCTCTTCAAAGTAAACACAAACTAAATAAAGGGACCATGTTTAAACATTCCTTTTGCAAGTCACCTTTAAGACGGACAGGCCAGTGGAGTTCGTTCTTCCATTGGGCTGTGCAGCTAGTGAAGAGTAAATCGTGCAGCACTTACTCAGATAGGTTGGAGACAGTGGTCATTGAGCCAGGACATAGTTAGATATTGTAGATAGACTCTCTACCTCCAGCTGCTGCTATGAAGTTCACAAGAGGTCTATTTAAGAGTATGGACAGATACATACATAGATAAAGCACTTAAAATCCCACTTCAATTTGTAGTACTTCATTAGAGCATTTGTAACTGCCACTACATGGAAGTGCTGAAGACTCATTCCTGTTTCATTGAAGTCTTTTTTTATATGGCTCAGGCTAATTTGTAGTGCTGTAACACTGTGTATCAGTTGTTTAATGTGCTGTAAATGTTGCATCTGTCCATGCCCTAAAGCACTGTCTTACACCTGATCTTATTATTGCTTTAGGGACCAGGATCCCTGGAAGTCCCTAAGCACCCAACACTTAAAATCATGTTCATATGATATCAGCATGATGATTGCTGACTTGGTGTTTATCTCACTTTGTGGGACTGTGATGGTCAGGAAAAACATGGAGTGTAGCATCTGCCTCCTAGCAAAGGGCCAGAGTTTGAGCTGAGAGACTAAGTTCCACACTTCTTTGGGCAGGTAGTCAGGACATTTCCCTGGCTTTTAAGATATTTTTGAGACTGTTACCTGAGACCTGGTTTAAACCATAAAAGCCAGCTCCACTACCTTTAATGTTTGAGGGGCTTTAGTTCAAGGAAGAACTGGAGAGTGGGATCAGGCTTTAGGCCATGGGTGTGTAAAATACCATGGCCGTGGACCAGATCCAGCCTGCCAGGTAACTGGATCTGGTGCAGCTGCCCCCTCAGCAGTCTGTATAGGACTACGTTAGCAAACACAGCTTCTGGTGGGCCTGTTCCTAGTGCAGTTGCAGCTCTCTCTGCCTCCAGAGATGGCACCTGCTCCAGCTATTGCCCCTGCTGCACTGTGCCACACTGCACCATGCTGGGCAAGCAGCTTCAGCCAGGCAGCTCCAGCCCCAGTGTGCAGGGCTCCAGGTCCAGCTCTAAACTGCCTTCCAGTGGAAGGTGGCTGGGAGCTGGAGCCACAAAAGCTGGGGCAGGAATCACCTGGCTGAAGCTGCCCACCTGCCAGGAGCAGCACGGCATGGCAGGGGCAGGAGCATGGAGGTGGGGGGAGCAGAACAGCACCCAGCTGGGCTACAGGCACCAGTGGAAGCGTAGCACGGGTTGCCCCAGTGTGAAGGGGTGGGGCTCAGTCCCAGGTGGAGTGCCAGGGGGCAGCACAGACTGCATCGCCCAGGCAAACTCTGCTGCACACACCCCTGCTCCCCCTCACCGATGGCAGGCTCCTGTGAACTAGTGTTCAGGCAGCACCTCCCCACATGTACCTCTCCCCCACCCCTCAATGGCAGAGGCATATAAGGAGCAGGCCCTGGCCCCAGGCACTGCCCCACGATCCCAGCTTTGCCCACCCCCTCTCACTCCTGAACCCTGTTTCCTGACCACCTGCAGCCCCATAGGGAGGTTTGGTGAGTTGCTGCAGCAAAGGTTTGGCAAGTGAGATGTTGGGGGCGAGGTCAGTACCACCCCCTTCACAGCTCATCAGAACTCCCCATGTGGCACTTGAGCCCTCCTTGCTTTAGGTAGAGCTGCTTTCACATTGGATTAATTCTTCTATCCTAGGTTTAGCAGACTTCTTAACCAATGATACTCCCTTCCAGACAACGATATAAAAACAGCAAATGCAATCTGCTGTAGAGTAGGTGATGGTCAACTTAATTTTTTTCTGCACTTGGAGGGCAGTGGTGGGGGGAGAGGGTCTTTTCTGTAAGTAGCAAACTGCCCTAAGTCATTACATGTGATGCGCAATACACACTTGTCTGAGGATATGGTGAGTGCCATCTTCAGGGCAGGGTTCAAAATACGGAGGGGTTTTGGGGGATGAGCCCCCCCAATAAAGATGAAAGTCCCTGGCCCACCTGGTGCCTTTCTAAGCAGCTCAAGCAGTGGCGGACTGGTCCCCGCCCCCCGCCCCCCAAGAGTTGGAGCATAATTTGAACCCCGATCTTGGGCACATCCAAAATTGTGCTTAGAAGCACGGGCATAGAAAATTGTAACGTATGGGTATGCAAACTTGTACTTGCCATTGAAGCCACTTTTTTAAAAAGTTACACAATTTTTTTTAAAGGTATTTAGATACCCAAAGATGCAAATGTTTTTGCATTGGAAATGCCACTAAGTAGTCCTCTCCCACTGTAGTACAGGAACAAACAACTGGTCACATCAGTAGAGACATAGCAGTGCAGTGCCATACCCAGGGCAGCTGCATGGCACTTGGGGCAGCACTATCTCCTGCCATGCCATTTGCAGCAGCCCTGTCACTGGCAGCAGCTGCTTTTGTGTCCTACTTGGGGCTGTTGCCTCAATCATCCTGTCCCCTCAGGTAAACTGCTTTTCTTTTGCATGTCCAAAAATGCTCTGTCAAAAAACAGATTCTATTATGAGAGCCAGCGCTAAAAAGAAGAGGGTTTCTCGTTCTAATAACACGTTATTAGTTCCCACCCCATTCTTAATTCAATGTCTCATTGATAAATAAACTATTTTAATTTGTAAATGTGTAGTTTATTTTTAAATGGAGAAATAGTTTAAGTAAGGGAAGAAATTTGTTATGTGATAAAATATTTTATATGTTTTAACAACAAGGATACAGTGATGAGAACAGGATCTCTGGGCTGGTTAGTTTAAGAGATGCCCCGCAATAGAATTATATATTAAAAGAAACTGCGATAAATAAAACTCATGGGAGTAGAACAGTGTGACAATTCCAGTGTCAAGTGATAAATACACCAGCTCCAAGTCAGATCTGGTTCTCAGTTATACTGATTGAAATCCAATGGATAAGATCTGACTGTAGCCCTTCTGTCAGAAGTGAGTTGGGGCAAATTTGTGGGTTCAGTCATATGTAGAAGAAAATGTGGTTCTATTGCTTGTAATATTTGAGAAGGAAGCTTTCTGCTTTATACTTTTTCATTGAGAAGTACTGAAACTTTTGATACCCTAAAATGCACAGTGTTTCTTTTGTAATAGTGCCTCATTTGTTGATGTCTGACAGTTAGAAAATCTAGTGTCCCCCAACTGCACAGTCCTTGGTAGTTATACATCATTCAGGTGAGTCTGGCTAATGCACTTGGGGAAAAAAGCTCTAATTCATATTGAATTTGTTCAGTGCATTTCAAAATGTCTTACCAGTTTTGGCAAATACCAGTGTTAAAGTCCTCTGCATTTTTTAAGACTGATCTATTACTAATTGTTTAGGTTTCTGTAAGAAATGCAGACCTCAAGTTTCTGATCACAGTTAACCATTTTGCTTTGAAACTTTCCTATCACAATATTGCTCAGACCTTTTGGAAAGCAAGACAACAAGGGAACAAACTTGCATACTGAAGTAATTTTTATATGTTACCTTCATCTATTTATGAATTTGTTATAAAAAAAGTTTATTTTTTAAAATATGAAACCTGCTTTTTTGTAAATTTTAGCAAAGCCTATAGTGGATACATTGTACTATGTATCATTAAACAGATTTAATTAAAATAAGCACTTGGCAATTTGCATGGTCTTTATTATTATGTAACATAAATACATCTCACCAAGAGTTTGTGTTGTTAGTAGTTTAAAGCCATTAGATGTCATTATCTCATTTCCTCCCATTTGTCAAAACCTCAATACTGTCTTGCGCAAATATAATTGAAGTTCGCTTTGCTAGAGAGAAAAAATTTTCTCCCTACTGCTAGTCTCAGCTTAGGATGAGAAGCTAAAAGTGGAGACTTACTTGCTGGAAGCATGCAGGAATACCTAGTTCTGCAAAGCACCTCTTGACACTGGCAGCTTGATGAAGCAGGGAAAAGGTAATTAGTAGGGCTGTGCGAAGCTTCGGTCCCCAATTCAATTAGGCAGAGATTCGGCCCAATTTGGTGGCTGAATCTCCTAATCTGAATAGAATCAGAGGACCCTTTAATCTCTCCGAATCGAATCGGAACCCTCTGAATCAATTTGAAGAGATTCAGAAAGATTTGGAGATTCAGACATAGAGACAGCTTTAAACGTTCTTTCTACATACCTCTAGGTAGCAGGGGCTTGTGAATGCTGCAGTGTTGCGGCGGATGAAGTTTCCCACAGAACCACGGGGGGCTCCCCAGTGTGCTTGGCAGCAGAACCGGAAGTGGACCAGAAGTGCTTCTGGTTCACTTCTGGGTCTGCTGGGGAGCACACGGGGGGCCCCCCACGCCTCTCTGGCTTGGTGACTGGTGCCTCCTGGGTCTGGGGGGGGCACCTGGGATCCCCTGACCCCCCCTGTGCACACCGGCGGACGATGCTTCTGGTCCACTTCTGGGTTCGCCACCAAGCACATGAAGGACACCTCCTGCGCGCGCGCGCACACACACACACACTCTCACTCACTCTGTCTCTCTCTTTCTCTCTCCTGTGGGATGCTATCCATGTGCCCCAGTATTGCATCAATCATGAGCTGTGCCTGCTACCTCAAGGTATATAGAAAAAACAAAGTTGTGTCTATGGCTGAATCACTCAATCTTTCCAAATCAGCATTATATCTTCAGATTCAGCTGAATCAAATCGGGGACAGCAATCTGAATCAATTAATCAAATCACTGTCCCTGATTCAGGCCAATCCAAATTGAATAGGGCCAGCTTTGCACACCCCTACTAATTAGTATATTTGAATTAAAATAGAGCAAGTTTCCTCCCACTCCATCTGTCTCATGCACCTTTTAGCTATATTGCCACTTGCACACTTAAAAATAGATCCTTCTTTTCCAAGCTAGGGGCCTAATTCTTAGCAGTACCAAGCATCATAATCCTCCTCTGACTTCAGTGTGATTGGCTTACGCCCACCTATGAAAGCACTGCAGTAGCCTACAGTAAAATGGCCCTGCACCAGGGCTGATGATCCAGTGTCCTAGGCTATTGTGAAATGCACCAATAATTTCTTCCATAGACTGGTACAAAGCACCTCTCAGGATCAGGTCCTGCATTCCCATGTCAACACTACCCTTCTGAGTGCTACAGTAAGACCACAGGAACTTCCCATGGGGATAAGAAACTATGTTAGAACACAGTTGAGCTTCTGACTCAGTGTTGCCCCCAAAATACTTACCTGCTTTCAAACTCTTCCTTAACAAATTACTTCATTACTTTCAGGGGCATCTTGACTTCACAGCCTTAACCTTATTTATTTGGATGTAATTTTACATGGCCATTGGCATACATGCTGCTTTGGATATTCCTTTGATACCAACAGCATCTGTAGTACAAACCTAACAGGCAGTGGTGAAGCCTGTCAAGCCTTCATACCTACTGATCTTGTCGGTGCACACCCACAATATGGTCCACGTGTGTGAAGAAACCAAAATAAAACACTGTATCTCAAATAAGTCAAAAATGGTAAAATCCAGTGCTCTAAAACAAGGCCATAATGATTAATGCAGGTCTCAAACACAGGCAAGCCCAAAACTGTTGTAACATTCTTGGAACCATCAACATGAAAAAGTTTGCTGGGGAAGAAAGAGCCTCAGAGATAATGTAACATTTTTGACAGCATAATAGCAGCAAGGAATACATTTGCCTGCATGCCAACTTGTACCAAGTTTATAGCATGCTCTGCTGAACTCAGGGTCTAACAGTTCTTTTGTGTATATGGCCTGAGTCAATATAACGGGCCTGGCTTGGCATCCTACCACCCAGGTCTCTCTGTGGAAACACATCCCGAAGTGCTCTATGCCATGTAAAAGAACACATGATCCTCTGACTGTGGCAACAGCTGCTGAGGCATGTGATCCAGATTTCCCCAGCATGCATTTCATATAGACATCATCATGAAGCTTTCAACATGTAAACAACCAAGTTAACAAAAGGCTAGAAAAAGTGCTGCTCTGCTCTGTACAGAATCACTACTTATAGCCAAGGGGCAGATATAAGGGGCAGGCTTGTGACACCTATTGGACTTTGTCATTTAAACAGTGCCTTCGCTTTGGCTGGAAAAAAGTGGAAAAGCTTACGAAGACACGAGTTGTTTCTGTAAATCCATGCTCATTTACGCAGGTGCCTGTAAGCAATCACTTCGGAAGTTTCACAGCTTTGTTTTTGCATTCTTTGTAACACTTCCTTTCTAGGACCCAAGAGTGCGGGACAGCCCCTTTCTGTCTGCAAGCCTCTCTGCACCCCAACCAGCTCAGTGTGCCAAGCTCTCTTCATTATGCAGTTTGCATCCTGCAGGAAGCCGCACTTACATTTTTGCAAGCTCATGAGCTATTTTATTTTTCTCCTATCAGGAACTCGTTTGTTTAGGCAGAAAAATTTATACCTACAAACATGTTCCCACAAAACAAGAGGCTGGGCTAAAGTCCTACTGATCAGCTAGCTATTGGCCTCCTTTCTAGGAGGATGGAATGGCTACTCAATTGATTTTAAATATGCAATAACAGCTTAAATTGTAGCAATGAATTTAACTGTTAGGCATGTTTAATATTAGTGCTAGAATGATGACAGCTTTTGAGTCTGCCACAAAGAACAGCAGAAACCAAAAATGAAAGCTTAATTAAGGACCTCACCAGAGTTACAGCTCAGCTAACAGCTCCAGCTGAAATTATTTTGTCTGTCATTCACACTGTTTTTGATAAAAAATTAACCACAAACCCTTGAAGCTCTGCAGGCACAGCCAGACTCATACAAAATTTTGTGTTCTTTAATGGTTGGCATAGCTATGCAATCTACAGTCACAGGATGAGGTCTTTCCTATCCTCTTCTTTAGAAAGTGTTGTTCATTCTGAAACTCTAGAGGTTCTCGGCGCACACTGGTCTGAGATGGAGGTCTTTTTTTCAAACCCCATTTTATTAGGCAAACAAACAGTACAACAGACAAGGAAGATAATAGATTATTATGCTTTTGCCTGACAGCAGAACTCTTACCTTGTGGTGGGTGAAGCTTATCTTACCCAGCTGGGGAGCTTGGCAAGCTCTGATGGATTCACCAGAGGGGACAGAGTGCAGTGGATAAGAGCCTCTTATCTCCAACTCTCTCCTATCGGGGCCAGTTTTTATATCCCAGAGGTCCCCTCTGCTGCCCAGCATGTTGCCCACTCACCAGCAATACTCGGTCTGTCTGCCATGACCATTTACAGAATCTCCAACAAAACATACATATGAACTACCTACAAATCGCAGAAGGCTACAGGCAGCAGACTGTTCAGCTCAGAAACATGGATTTTGATGCCATGGGAAATCAACTCAAAGGTCAAATAACACCACTCTCCTAAGCCCACAAAGCTTGTCCAGCAGCTGTGCCACCTTGTATTTCTTGTGGCTAGCATACCCAAAGATGTTCCAGGGCACAGCGTCTGCCAAAGAAGGGGGAACTTCTGCATTTGTAAGTCAGGCTGAAGCAGCTAGAAACAGTGCCAGTGAACTCTGAGCAACCCCAAGGGTGGAGCAGGGGAGCCCTGCCCTGTGGAAAAGGAGAAGCCAGTCTAAAGAAGGGGTTTTCAGTCCCCTCATTCGCACGGAAGGGAGATGGCTGGAGTTGTGGGCCAGCCACCCTGAGCCCTGGTTGGCCGGTTTGCAAGCCAGAAAGCGACTGCTGGGGGGTGGGGGGGATAAAAGAAGCAGCCGAACTGGCGTGGGGGGGCTGCTGACAATGACTCTGGGGAACAATGCAGGAGGCCTAAGAAGAGCTGGGGTAAGCTGACACAGCAGAGGAAACAGAGACCCCTCTGAAGAGCCTCAAAGGCCCTGGGAGAAGAAGGCAGCGACGGTTGACCATGCCTCCAGCCCTGCAGCAGAAAGGGAGCTGTGGCCAGGCCTTGGGGCAGAGAGCTGGTGCCCCAAGGCCCCATTGCAGTGTGCTGGATGTGCCGGGTGTCCCGGAGGCTAGGGGTGGCAGTCAGCCCCCCCTCCACTGTGGAGAAGCAGCAGCAGCCAGGAGCACAGGCAGCATCCTTATCCGGAGCAGGGAGCTGGGCTGGTGGGTTGAGGAAACTGCTTACCTTCCCCGGGGAAGTGGGACAGCAGCAGGCAAGGCACTGGGATCCCGAGGAGCAGCAGAGTGCCAGGACCAGGGTCCCTGGGAACTCGGGGCACAGGCCGGCGCTTGGAGCGGGATTGGCAAGCCGCAAGGCTTGTGAGGCGCCCGGACAGTCTTCTGGAGCAGGGGTTTAGAGCAGCAACCCCTGGGAGCTGCCTGTGCTGCTGACCCTCTGCCACTGACTGCCCCAGAGGGGACTCAGTCCTATCCCTTATTCTGCAGCTGATTGTCATAGGATGGAGTCCCTGAGCTTTGTGTTTGGGTCATGCTGAGTGCTGCAGGAGCTTACTCTATTGCTTGTTGCTTGCCTTTTTGGTTGCCACGGAAGGTCACCCTTCAGCCTCTTTGAGGGGTTGGGGTTTGATACAATTTGATTGTTGCAGACCAGAAGAGCCTGCGCTGTTGCAGTCTATCGCTTATTGGGAGGACTGTTTGAGCTGCTGGAAGTGAGCACCCTGCTTCCTTGCTGCAGCATCTCAGCAGTGACTGAAAGCTGCCATGTAACCTACCTGTGGTTCTTGAGTCAAGGGTTGACTAATACATTCTGGTTTGTTTTGTGATTCTGGTTATGCCATATAAGTTCACTTGTAAATAACCTTTCCTGTTATTCTTGTCTTGTAAATAAAGTGTAAATAATTAAATCAGTTAAGTGTTAAACCTTCTTGGGACCACAGGCTGCTCTGTGGGGAGCAGGGGCTGGCTGGAAAGTAAATTGGTGCTGGCCGGAAGCCCTGCCCCACTCTCACCATACCATCCCTGATATTTGGGGAGGGGTGGCAACTATTGGGCCATCACCCAGCTTACACTACCATGGAACAATTATTAGAGCTAGTGAAGGGCTGAGAGCAAACTCATAGCAATTAATATTTAAACATGCATGGTCATCTGAGACCATGGACCAAGCATGCAATCACTGACACATCCACACAGATCCACTGCTCAGCATTAAGAATAAAGAAATTTGGGGAGATACACTTTCATTGTTATTACTGCATTGCATATTTGTCATTGGAACTTACAATTACCCCAAACTAACAATGGGTATTGTGTGCACTGTTTCCCTTGCATTCATTTGTGCTACTGGTATTGGCAGGTCTGAAAGTACATAGGTACTTTCTTGATAATGCCTCACCTTCTGAATGCTCCTTCTGTCAGAACTTTGGTAGCAGCCGTGGTTAGGGTCAGCTCCGGTGGGAACTGTTTCTATGCATTTTATAAAAGAATTAGCTAACAGATATCTATTACTTTTCACTGTTTGTGGCAGAAGTTCCACGTAGTCTATCTGGATACTACTGCTGTACAATTACATCCCCTCATTTAGGGCACAGCCTTCAATGTATGGTCACTCTTGTTTCGTTTTTGTCTCCATTTTAAGATATTGTGTTAGGGTAGTTGTTACCTCAGCAGTATAGCATGGTTGTGTACAACGTCTTATAAAACCCCAGGGATGTTCTAATTGCCTATTTCACCTGTATCATACGGGCTCCATTTGTGAAGACCTGAAGGGACTTTAGCTGCCCCCTCATATAATCATCTACCCCTCATGTAATCATCTAAACTCTTTTTGATCCCTGAGTGATGAATCATGGGAGAACATCAAAATATAGTGCAGTAAAACAATGCTGTAAAAGCTAACCGCATCTTAATTACTCAATATCAACCATCTGAGCATGCTTAAACAACCACTCCCTGATGTTGTCCAGGTCTGCTGGTCCCAATAATTACGCTGCAGGTGGTGGTGGAGGTTGTGGTTGCTGTGGTTGTGGTTGTGGTGGTTGTTGTTTGTTGTTGTTCTGGGCTGTAACCTGCAGTTTTACTAGTTATGGTAACCCATTTTCCTACCTTATGTGAAGAAGTTGCTGGCTTCGCCTGATTTCCCCATGTTCCAGGAGCTCCTCATTCCCTTTTTATGATCTCTTCAATTAGTATTGGGACTGCCCTTAGTTGTGATTTCTTATGGAAATGAAATTATGATTATCACCCTCATAAATACAGAATTCAAGACAGAAATCAAAATCGCTGTTGCTGTTGTTCTCTATCTCCAAATCATCATCCTGACTTCAGCCTAATCTGTATAACACTGTACATTCATGTCCAAGTAACAATGGAGTGTACCTAAGATGTTGTCAGGGACATTTGGCAGTAAAGTTTCGCTGTGTGTTGTCAACCACGTCCAGAACAATGGAAGATGGGCAGATTTTTGTGCATCACCTGCTTCTCTCCATACTTTACTGGGTTTAGAGGCAAGGTTTTTCTATTCATATGTGACCACTATAAATTCAAGTAAAAGTACCAATTAAAGCAACATTAATATTCACAATACTTTATGTCCCCTTCTTTATATCTGAACAATTTAATACCCACAACAGCCAGAGTCTCCTGGATTCCACAGCAGTCACCGTTTGACTAAGAATGGTAGGGAATTTGTATTCAATTAAGGCTGTGATACATAACCGGGGTGCAGTGGCACTTTGGGGTGCCTCAAGATCCTTTCAAGGGTGCCATATATTAGCACCATTAGGTGTGCAAACATGATTCAGTGTTAAAAACTTCCTGACCTGTTGTGGTCTTTCTTTCTGGGTTCTTTGTAACTAAAGATTTGCTCTATTATGCTTCTGCAGTGAAAACATGAGTGAAAATTAAAACATGGTATTTTCTGAGGGGTGTCTTGAATCTAAAAAGGTTGAGAACCACTGAATAAAGGAAACTCTTTTTAAAGTAAAAAAACCATAAACTTAGCTCTGATGCTGTTAGTACATGGATTAACATCTAGAAAGCCGTTGAAAATCAGCATTTTTAATAGTAAATACAGCCTAATGTCCTTATTCTATTGCTGGAGGAAGAAAATTCCCTCTAAACTTACGCAGCTCTGCCTGTTATTCCTCCTGCAACAGCCAAAGAAATTGCCCGTGAAGAGCTATGACTACCCGAAAAAGAGTTGCTGAATAGCTTTCCTCTTTTGCCCTCCGGTGGCTCATGCAGATTTTCCTCTTACAAATAGAGAAACTGAACACTGAATCTCATGTCCAGTAAAATTCTCCTACCAGTTCAAGATACGTGAGATAGTAAGTGATAGCAACACCGGCAATATGTTTCTAAACTGATTAAATTCTTGAAAAAAGTTTGCTTAATGTCTGCAACACTGAAAGCGTGTTTCAAGTTTAAAAAAATATGCCCCTGTGTGATGTCTGAAGTCTTATTTTAGTACCTTATTTTTCAGATTGCTCAGTCTTGGGACTCTTGCGGTATACAGGCAGTCCTCAGACTTAAGACGCAGTTTTCAGGAACCAATTGTCATAAGTCAAACGTTGTAACTCGGAATCGATTTTCCCATAGGAAACAATGTTATAAATGGGGGATTTGTTCCTGAACCAAGGCCTGATACCCTATTTTCACCAAAAATAACCCAGAATTTTGTACTCACTCAATTATAGATGAGTAATATAGCTACATTAATGTATTTATATTGTAAATAGCAATCACTGATTTGGAAGGACTTCTTTGAGGAGACTTTGCTGAATGTTTTGGAGTGCTCTTGGCTGGACGTTTGAAGGGTTCTTGGCTGGAGTCTTCTCAGGAGTCTTGGCTGCAGGGTTTTCTGGAGTCTTGTCTACTTCCTTAAAGAAAATGTCCAAGGAAGTATGGACAGATATTCTCCAGCGACATAGTGAACTTGTTTGTTGGCATGGTTGGCAACAGATCAAGTGTTGTAAAGTCGAAACTGATGTCAGAAAGTTGAAACAGGGTGTCAATTTATAAACGTTGCAAGTGGGAAACACTGCAACTCAAAACGTTGTAAATTGAGGACTGCCCGTATTCCAACTCTCTCCTGCCACGTCTTGATTAATTTGGATGTTATTAGTTGGGAGGTGTTACTTCAATTTCTTTTCTGCAGTCGGACACTGGCAGTCTACATAGCGATTTATCTGGGTTATAACCGCTTCTCTATCTTTCTCAGATGACACCCAAAAATCACGTCATCAATTGAATTGGAGTCTTATTTGGGTTATACAGTTTTCTTTATTGTGTTTATGATTTATTTATTCATTTATTTAACATCTATAACCAGCTCACAACCAGACAAACCATGGTTATTTCCCACCATTGTATGTTACTCTTAATTTTTACTTTAAGAATATTTAGTTGGATCTAGTCTCAGATAATATACCATTTAGGGTAAAAGTGACTGAATAGTTCAAACATGACCAGGATACTTTTTCTTTTTCACATCTGTCTTTTTCTTATAATTCCCTTCTATCTCCAGGTGAGATCTGGCCTTATTAGATCCTTCGGGACATTCCCATTTGGCGGGGGGGGGGTTGTTTTATGTTTTAAGGGTGAGGGAGTAGCCATCACTCAGGCTCCCTCACTCCTCAAACCCCTTAGAGCCCAATTGACTCAGCTCAGTATCCAAAAGCACACAAAAAAAGGAAAACATTGAGGTCAACTTTTGCTGAGACTTTTTTTTTTTTTTTTACCTCCCTGCCTGCTGTCTGACACCTCTAGGGAAGGAATTCTACATGATCAACACATCAAAGAGCTACTCAACACAGCTCACAAAAATACTCTCATGGACCCAGAGGGACAGCCTTCCATCTTCAGCTCCCTCTGTGCAAAAATGAAGTTTATTTCCTACCTATGGGGACTTTTTACTATCTTGTACCATCTACATTTTTCCCAGAGCCTGACAAAGGGACTCTGACCCCGAAAGCTTGCAGAAAAGGGCAGTTTTCTTGCTATGTTCCAGTTGGTCTAATAAAAGGTATCATTTTGGAACCAAGAGTTCTAGTTTTTTGGGGGTTTTTTCTCCCTGTGCATTTTCAGTCCAATCTTTTGTATGTTAGTGCAGCTTCAAAAGGAGTGCCAGGAAGTGCCTGCATCCCACAACCTGCAACCAGGCAATTGGGGTGCTCCCCTGGGGGATGTGGATTTAAGTCTTCTCAGGCCAAAAGGGGCACTTCCACATCTGGAGCTAGTATTCTAGCTACTGAGCAACTGTGTAAGAGAGAGTCTCACTGCCCTAAGGTAAGGTCCAGTGACAAACATAGGCAGATTTAGTGATCCGATTTGCATGGAACTAAGCACACACAACTATGAAAAATGTACTGAGTGCTCAATGTACTCCCTACTCTTTTCATACTCTTGGTAAATCTTGGTAATCATTAATTCCTCTACATTAGCAGTAGAGGACAATGGAATAATGGTCTTTGTTTTAAAACACTGAATGTGGTCTGCCTTTGTTCAACTTCAGGAACAGGCAGCTGCCCACTATGAATTCATACAGGAAGATACCTGCAGCATATTCAGATAAGCACAAGCTAATTATGTACTTATAGGAGAATTTAGAAAGTACGGTGGGAAATGCAGCCCAAATCTTGTATCCTTAGGGAAAACAGTTGCTAAGGATTCCTTTTGCCCTGAAATCCATATTCAGTCTCTCATTTGAAATCTTGGCCTATGGTTTTTCTAGTAGTTATGCAGCTTAAGCAAAAAAATTCCATAGTAACAGGACTAGGAAAAAACCAGATGTCCTTGAGCTGGTTGGGAATTCTGACAAACTTCATAAATATAAGTACTAGTTCATCCAAACCAAAGCTCTTCACAGGACAAGAGGTCTCACTGAATGTCTAGTTGTACTTTAAAAAAAAATGGAATTGCCAAAAACATGACATTAAATAAAGAATGATCTCCATTAGAGATTCAAAAATATTATTTAAACACTTTTTATAGTAAAAAAATAATAATAATAATTTGGACTGATAAACTTAAACATTTTTTTGTTTCATAAAAATTTGGGACTCGCTTTTTCTCCCAATTCAGGAAAAGATAGAAAAACTCTGAAGTTCTCATAGGACAGAACAGTTTTCTGCTTATCTCTACAATTCATTTTATGAACATGCTGTCCTTAACTACAATGGTCTCCTTGGGCATCTATACAAATGCTCCATGGTGTGCATGTGTGGGAGGCCCCTCCTTTCCCCTGCTTACTGTCAGACACAGTTTGGCTCAGGCTTACGTTGCCTCCTGGGCATAGAGCATATACAAACTCTGTACCCTGCTTGGCCAGTTAGCAGCACCGACATTGCTGCACGGCCTCAGCTCAGCCAAGCAGCAGCACCAAAACTGCTACATGGCCTCTGCATGGCCAATCAGCAGCTTCCATGTGCTCCAGGAGGGAACACAGCCCAAGCAGTCTTTGACAGCAGAGGAGAAAGGGAGGTGGGGGGTGAAGAAGCAGAGACTGGAGAGGAGGAGGAAAGAGGCAGAGATTATGAGGAGGTGGGAGCAATGGTGGGGGCACAGGAAGGCTGCAGGGGGAGAAGTGGTAGGGCAGAAGGCAAGGGGCCACCTGATCCGGCCCCCCCCCGAGCAACCCAGGAGGTGAATTAAGACAACTTCCAATAATTAGATTCTATACCTCAAAAATTGTAACCAATAAATACATTTTCCATGTATAGACCCTAATTGAGGGGTCGCCTTAAATTCAGGGTTGACTTAGATTTGAATAAGTACAGTGCATTAGTCTCTTGCCTTGTACAGTCTTTGCACATTTTCACATCTTTAATGCTGTTTTCTTCCTCAGCTTTAAAACTGCAGCTCAGTGATGGGCATATTCAATCTTAGCATTCTGCACTGAAGGGAGTGAATTTGAAGGCAGCTACCATTCAACTCTGATTATCATCATATTAATAGCCCCTTTTCCCCAATCAGTGAGTCAAAAGGACAAATTTCACACAGGGGAAGAGGTGAAACAGGCCGCTTGGCCCCTCTATGTAGCACAAGAAGCATCTTCAGTACTTCACTGGGTTTGCCCTCAGCCTCACTTTCCAGTTCATAAAATCTTTCAGCTTCAGTTGGTTATTTCATGCTCTAGCCAGTCTTCCTACTTGCCTTTTTTCATCGTTACTCTGCTTCTGGTTCCAATAACAGAGTGGGAAGTAGGTATTATGAGGCTAAGACATGTTGCCAGGGAGACTGCATTCTAGGGAAGAGCTCCAACCATTGCATACCTTTTCCCTCTTCACATTGTTTATCAGCAACTCCCAAGATGGCCTTGGGATAAGCCAATTTGCAAATCTTCCATGTAGCCATCAATTAGTTCAAAAGTTACAACATATTTGTGTGCTCACATATCAAGATAAGCTCTCATCCTGCTGCTTAAGCAGAAACAGGGTATGGTACAGAACAAACAGTTCCTTTACGCTCTCTATCTTTACATACCCTTTCTGCCCTCCCTGCAGACTGCCGTTCAGCCTCTAAGCGAATGCTCTGGAGTGAACACCTGGCCGGTCCTTAGAAGTTCAAATAGTATTCACATGCTTTTAGATTAACTTTGTGACCAAGATTGTTGATTATATTTTAAACAGGTAGGGACTTTCTCCCAGCAAGCACCATGGAAGAGGGCTGGATTCTCTATGGAAAACAGCAGCATTCTTTCCCACAAATTTCCACCAAATTTTAACATGGCATAATGTTTCATCTGTGCTTAGATTCCTACTATTACAAACAAATTGGCTTTATAGATGCATACACTTACATCAGTATGGAATAGCAATTATCTTTGCTGAAGACAGAAAATATTTGGTTTTTGTTTGAGGGTCATCTCTCATTACACTTCTATGCAAATAGATTAGGAAAATAAATAAAATAGCATTTAAAGTTATTCACAGATTGAAAATAAATCTTCATTCAAACAGACCAAAAGTATCAGTGATCAACATAGAACTGATTTTTATAAAAGTAGGGAACTAATGAAAGTAGGCATCTATTTTGAATCATTTCGTCTAACCAAACATATACATAGATAAAGGGTTCTCTCAATCTGTAGATTAGTCCTTCATGAAATGAGACACAATGAGATGTCAAAAGCAAGTAAAATGTGTTTTATACACAGTATATTATATTAATTCTGATTAAACCCTCTCTTTTAACTGCTGTTCAAACTCTTGAAAAAAAAAAAGCACACATTGTACCAAAGTGTATATAATTTGGGATTAAAACACTGCAAGTTTAATATAGGTTAAAAAACATGCACATGACAATTTTGTTTTTAAAAGGAACAATGGTATCAATAATAAAAACCTGCCCATCCAAAGAATGAAGATTGAGGTCTGCTATACAGGAACATGTCCTCCAAGACAACTGAATGCTTAATTCCCATAGATAAATGACTCCAGTCATGAGTATCGCAAAGAGTTCTGCTAGACTGGCAGGCACAGAATATATTGTAAACAAAGTAAAATTATACACACATTGAAACTGGTACATTGATACTGGTAGATGTAACAGAAAGTAGCTTTAGGTTCACATATGCAGATTCAACACACCCACAACTTTCACAGAATTCAATCATGGACATTAGGTACCTAAAATAAAAACTTGAAGTCTTGGTCACTTACCTTAACCATCTTTACAGAACATTTTAAATCAACAATTGCTAATATGTTTGTGCAATAGCTTCCTTAATTTAAGGCTTAAATACAATGAGAGCAATGCTACAAATCCTGCCTATTTCAGTGCAGTAAGTTTAGGAGCTTAAGACTGGTGGAAAAATGAAATGGCGGGAGGAATGGAAGGGGTTGGGGGAAAGGAGAGAAGATTTAAACAATGGAACAGGAGAAATTGGAAGTGCATTATTAGAAGTAAAATCACCAGCTATAAAATGTCAGCTTTGGAGACTGCCTTGACAGGAACAGGTGAAAACATTGTCCTTCTTAGTCTCTTTCTTACCTATGTTAGAATTACACAGCTTGCATCTTGCTCTTGATAAGAAAAGAATGCTGCCCAAGGTTTCTCCCTCTCCCTCCTTAGTCTTTCTCATGCTGATTACAGAAACTGCATAGCCTTGGGGAATGAACTGTTGATGAACCCTTGTGGCATTGAGCATGCTTAATTAGCTGTTGCATATTTACCTCTCT
>NW_017728917.1:29677670-29686345 GCF_001723895.1 Crocodylus porosus
GGTATTCAAGAGAAGGTTGGATGTGTATCTAGCTGGGGTAATGTAGGCCCAGCACTCTTTCCTGCTTATGCAGGGGGTCGGACTCGATGATCCATTGAGGTCCCTTCCGACCCTAGCATCTATGAATCTATGAACTAAAAAGAATCCCCATCTTCACCAAGCACTCAGGATGACTTGTAACCAAGACCCTTCAATCAGTAATCAACAATGGGAGATATTCTTTTAGAAATTCCTATATGTGAATATTCATTCTCCATTTCCCAAACAAAATCCCCCATTATGCTTCAAATTATTGTACGATGGTTGGAGCACACCGAGTGCAGTAAATGTGCCAAGACCACAAGTATTTTGATAATTTATTGATTTTATTACTCTACAGTGTACAAAAGTTAGGATTCTGCATCATTTGCAAGGTTAACATGAGCCACAGAACAAAAAGGGTTATATATAGTTTTTTTTGTTAGAGCATCACTTTAATTTCCATGAAGTTAAAACAAATCCTAGTAACCACACTCCTCTCTAAGGCTGTCTACACTGTAATGCTCAACTTCATTTTAACCTAGCTAGTTTAGGTAGCAATAGAGCAAAGACATGGCAGGATAGATCATAAATACAAAACTATACAAGCCCACTCAGGGATCCTAGGTACTTGGGTAGCTGAAACCTGAGCCTCTGCTTCATACTTGGTAATTGCTCTCTGAAAAATTTGCAAAACTACCTCTTCCTTCAGTCCCCAGACTGACACACCCTGCAGCCCAACCCACTGAGGAGAGGCATGTGGAGATGGGGGATCAGGCAGCCCAGCCCATCTCCCTGTGCCAAGGTGCACTACACCCCAGCCAGCCACAGAGCAGCTGGTTGGGACGCAGTGTAATTCAATATGTGGAAGAAGGCAGCACTGGGCTGGTGCTTCCCTGTCTCACTGTGCCTCAGTGTGGGGGACCCCACAGCATGCAGAGATGGGGAAGCAGGCAGCCCCATCTTTGCATTTGTCTCAGTGAATGCTATTTTCTCATACTTTGCACTGCTTTTTTTTCCAAGGTTTTTTTTTTTTTTTTTTTGCTCCCAGGAAATCCCAAGAGCAAATTTTGCCTCCATGCTGCAAATTACTACTGTACATGGTTTAATGAGCAACACGTGGTTTGAGCAGCAAGTGTCTGGATGCACCCTTATTGTGCTAATCACCTCATCCCCTTGTACTTTTTCCTCCCCCAGTCCATCAGCATCTATTTGTCATCTTATACAGATTGTCCCTCTTTGGGACAGGGACAGTCTTTGCTCAGCATTTAAAAATAGTGGGACCCAAGTCCATGACAAGGGCTCCTAGACACTGGTTATAAAAATCACCACACTACATTGATACCTGATCTAGCTAGATTAAAATAGCTTGAATGCACTAGTGAGTAATAGATATGTAGCAAAATACCCTAATTATTTGCTAACAGATCTGCTGAGAAAATGTTTGCAAGATATCTGAAGTAGGAGTTAATATTTTAGTTAATTTTAACAAGCTGCATGTGTTATTTATTTATAAATTAGAGAGTAAATGCTAAAGTGTGAGAGCTGCTTCTTTTTTTGAATATGTGAAAGCCACAAACACATGAACAAATTAGATACTTTTCTTCATCCACCTCCATTGTTCTCTCCAGGCTGAATGTTAAGAGGCTGTTTCAAACAGTTTCCTCTTGCAACCATTAAATTCTCTAATATGCCTTCATGGCAGAATGCATGTCCTGGTCTTTCACATTTTCCTAGCTACAGTCTCTATCTGTAAATGTAAACTCAGAATTGTTCCACCATACTGCTGAGAAACAGGCATATGCCTATTTGTTATAATACAGAGCCAAAAAAGCAGTAAACAATATTGGGTGCCTGTACATGAGCATGAAGGCTGCTTGATTGATCGAGTCTGCTTGAGCATGGTAATTACACACTCCAGCAGCCTCCCATCACATGCATCCGCGTCCCTGCACCTAAAAAACTGGCGGCAGGAGCACCTGAACTAAAGCTCATTAAACAAGCTTTAGTTCAAGTGCCCCTGCTGCCATTTTTAAATATGGGGACGCTGATACCAGACACTGCAGTGCTTTAATTAGAGCAACTCCTGGAGCCACTCTAATTAAAGTCCCCCTCCCCTTCTCCACCCCCCAACATGTGTAAAAGTGTCCACTGTGCTCTTACAACAATGGAGCAAAAAACACTCCACTCAAAACACAATTGTTAAATGTGGACTAACAGAGGTCAACAAGATGCAATAAAGTTGATTTGACCACACTTGGAGTGAGGGAATCAACAATGCTTAGGATAGAGAAGAGATTCAAAGAGTTTGTGAAGACTAAACTTTCTCAAAATAGACTTAACAGCAGCAATCTTCTTGCCTCGTTTACTTTGTTAGATTTTTTTTTTTTAAATTATGGTGCTAGTGAAATAAAGTGGAAAGCACCCAGGGCTCTTTCACTTAATATTTAAGGTTTTTTGGTTCCTCTCACCTAGTCTATACAGTGTTTCATTTGTACAAAGCGCTTAGCAACAGATGCTGACTCTGGTATTTATTTGTGTGGACTTCCAAGCCACAGATTCCATGGGCATGAAGTGACAAAAGAACTTAAACTGAGGTTTCTGTCCCATTGGTGCAACCTCTGCTATAGTTAGGTTAGCTATTTTAGGACAGGTACAAAGCCTGTTCTGTAAGTACACTTCCCACTATGCTGTAACAGATTAAGGCACAGTGTTTCAGAAGACATCCTCTTTGTGTTAAATGTTAAAAAACATTTTATAAAAACAGTAACAGACTAAAATAAATTAAATACCAAAATAGGTAGAAGATCAGTGACCCATTAAGATAAACATATGGTACCACAACAAAAGACAAACTCTGTTGCATATTAAAGCAGAGACAGGTTAGTTAACACAGTGGTTTGAAGTTTCAAGTAAAAAAACTGGGCAGTCTTTGCCCAAATAGTTCTTGCATACATTTTGCACATAAATTCAGCTGAATGAAGAAAATACCACATTTTCTTGCATACAACAGGCAAGTTGTTTTTGGATGGCACAATGTAGGGAAAAAAGATTTTTTCAGAGTTATGGCTGACTGTGTGACAAAGTTAGTCCTCCTGGGAACACAGTGTCCAGGAAGTGTGGCATCCCAGGAGACAGTCTGGGAGAGGCACATCACTAAAATGTATGCCCTAGACCTTTGCAAGGGCAGCAATAATGTTAATGCTTTATTGTAATTAGTTCTTTAAAAAGTTCCTGTAACTAAAGTGTTTCCACATCACAAGCCTCATCAAGATAATACCAGCAGGTCACTCACTGCTTCAGGCACAATCTATGGTGCTCAGCCAATAGGTATGGCTGAGAGAGGTTTAACAGGACTCCACTCTTTCAGTTTGCTGAGCCAGACAAGTGGCAGATATCTTGGCATACAATAGTGTCTCCAAGAGTGCTCCTCTTCCAATGAAGAAACCAGCTTTCCCACTTAGGATGCCCTCCAGTTTTGGGGGCTGATTTTGGAGGGGAAATATGTATGTCATATGCAAAAAATACAGTACTCACAATATGACTATAGTTAAAATTCGTAACTAAAGTTATATGGATTATAGCATTTTCATATATTTCTGAGACTATGGAAAAGCAAAGTCAACTCTGGTACACTATACAGAAAACCCCAGTTTAATCTCCCTCTTAGATCAGCTGTTTCAGTAACCAGAAATTCCAAAAATGGTGCTGGCTACTAAGCATTTACACTAGTTCTCATGGGCATCCCTGTGAGCAAACTAAAAAGCTAAGGGCAGCAATTGTAGTTGCAAGCCTACGTGGAAAGAGATGTACATACAGATATACAATTAAGAGTGGACAAGTACAGAGAGGGAGAGTCAAGGATACGCATTACTTGCTTTTAACCTGAGGCAAAGTATAGAAAGGAAAGCTCATTACTTATGGAGTACCAGAGAAGTGTGCAGGGCACTGCACCAGCCAAAATCTACTTGGGTTATTTGAACTACTTAGTTGCCACTCCTCAAACTCCTGCATGTGCCCAATTAGAGACTAACTCTTTCAGCAAATGAACAGAGGAATGAAGTAAACATCTGAGAATTAAAAACAAAACAAAACAACCCCCCCCCCACACACACACAATATGAATTACTCAAGACAGTATACAAGATGACAAACTTAAAAACATGCACACACATAAAGGGTGGAATAGGATGACAATGAAGTGCTATTAAAACACATAGGAAGTATTTTGGTAAAAGTATTAAAATTAAAGGGTTAAATGTGCTAGGAAGCCACAGTTTGTGCTGTGCTACATGCCCCAATTTGCTTTTGGAAGAGAAGCACAGAGCTAGGAAATCCTTAGAGAGTTCTGGTTTTTCAATTAGGTGCAAAATTCTCTAGTTGGAAGATCAGGTCTACAGCAGCATCAACATCTGGTACAATATGATCTGGTTCAATTAAGGCAGGATCAAATCTAAAATCTCTGTGACCGTGGAACACTGCTTCAGTTACACTCTCCCCAGTACTAGAGGACACTTCTGCATGAGGGTTGTAAACTCCAGTACAGACAAGAATAGATCTACAACTAGTGGCAGTGGCAGATGCTAGTTCACTTTCCCAAGTGTTGCTTATTTCATCATCCTGAGAAACAGTAGTAGATCTTGTGCCTGCAGCAACTTTGGCCTGAACACGTGCTTTGGAACCTTTTCTGGAGTTCTTTTCTTCAAGGTAACGACTGTAAAGGTTAGCACCATAGATGTCAGTCATTAGATTGTCCCTGGAAAGCCAAAAATATGATTTCATCAACAGAGCAACTCACGAGTTATTTCAGATATACAGCTGTAGCCCGCCATGCCATGCCCCAATCCAGAGGCACAAGCCCCCCATGCCCTCCCAGGGTACGTGCAGCAGTGGGAGCTGACCCTCCCCTCCTTGCGCCCCCCAGGTGAACCATGGTTCTGTCCTGCAGACGCCCCAGCTGGGGAGTGCCAGCCCCAGCTGCAACCCCAGCCCCACTCCCTCCCTCATTGCAGGGGCCTTGATCTGCATCCCCCCCCATACCCCTTCCCTTCCTGTTCTCCTTCCACCACAATAGACCTACCAGCCAAACACTGCTCTTTAAGCTGCCAGGCTGCATATCAGAAATTGGATCAGTATTGGCCAATATGCCTCCTTAAAAATCAGCTATCTATATCAGCCCCAAAAATTTCTAATTGCAGCACCCCTAGATGCAAGCACTTCCCCACATGGAGAAATGGAATACCAAAGCAAGCGATAAGGAAGGAGGGAATAAAAACACAGAAAGATGCAACTGCTTCCTTTGAAAGAGTCCAATGCAGGGGAAAAGCTTTGTGAGTAATCTGCCAGCTAAGAAGGCTTGTTCTAAGAGCTGACATCAGCAACTTTCCAATCAGAAACAGATTTTTACAAAAAGTTGTTTAACAGAAAATCTGAAAGTTCAATTTATCATATCTCTTCCCCTCTCTCAATAGAAACAAAATAGTAGAAGCCACACCATTTTTATTGCTATTGTTTGTGCTGTGAAGCATTTCCTGACAGCTCCATATTTAATGATTCAATCCCTTACCCAATAGCATAAAGAGACTGAATAGGCTTCTTCCACTGTCTTTCTGCTGCTTGTGTTCTGATGAGGTACTCTGCATAATGATAGGTCAGTTCACTAGGTTTGCCCATCAAAGCCTCATACTTCAGTTCCTTGCCAGTGATCTTCTTGTAAATGTTTTCCAAGCAAACCAGAAATGTTCCATGCCCAAATCTGGAGAGGTAGACACTATTACAAACCAAGCTAATCTAGGTAAATACAAAAAATAAACTAGAGATTGCAATGTAATGGACTTTTGGCAATATTAAGCAATACTAGTCTAAACTGCTTTTCTCTGATCACATAAG
Organism: Crocodylus porosus; assembly: GCF_001723895.1. Classification (NCBI taxonomy): domain Eukaryota; kingdom Metazoa; phylum Chordata; order Crocodylia; family Crocodylidae; genus Crocodylus; species Crocodylus porosus. The sequence continues at coordinate 29,683,578 of NW_017728917.1, forward strand.
TAGTTTATACGCCACATTTCTTCAATTGTTCCACTGAAATGTAGCAGTGGTCAAGAGACTGCTGAATCAAGGACAATGATCAATAGTAGCAGTTTGTAAAAGAACAGCAACAGTAGCATGGTCTGATTTTAAAGGTGGAACCAAGCAGACTACATCAACAATTTCTTGCATTTCAAGCAAACAGCTTTACTTTCTAAAGGTATGCACTGCACGGCATGCGACATACATTTTCTACAAGAAAGTCTGTTGAATTTCAGCAATAGAGAAGAACTAGCAGAAGGGATGTTTAAAAAAAAAAATCAAGCAGAACTACATGTAAGTTTCCCTAGATCAGACTGTATGAAATATACTAAAGTTTATTTTGTGGTACTGCAAGGGAAGAAAAAAGTTGTATTGGTCTGTTCTTGAGGAAAAAATGTTACACGGGAGCCCATAATTTCCAACATGCCTTGTGAAAATGATGGCAACTTTTATACCCAATTGCTGGTGAACTGAGATATTGGCGCCAACAGCAAAGATCAGTGCCACAGTTTAGATTAAAGCGGTCCCCAGGAATGAAAGGCAAATTTGTTGTGCTGCCAAGTTTAAGGAATGGCTTTAGGGATCATATAATTTCTAGCCAAGAGGACTAAGGAAATCCTCCATAATCAGGCACATCTTAAGGAGGTTTGTTTATCAGTCATTCCATACAGATTACTTTATGACCACAGTTTTCCAAAAGACTAGAAATACAGTTCATTTGAACTGAGTTTAGTGGCTTAAATGGCTTGCTTCCTGAAAACTTCACAATAAAGCATCTCAACACTCAAGCATATTAAAATGCAACTTGACAGCAATATCTTAAAAACCATCCTGGTGAGCTAAGGCCATTTAGGTCCCAGTGCAAATGCAAGACTAATGTGAAAACTCAGATTACCTTTCTTTTTGAACATATCATGAAATAAAAGCACATAATACAGAACAAAATAAGGGCTTATGGGAAGGCAGTCTAGAGCTTATGCGTATGGTATAGTGTTTCTGGTCTCAGAATAAGCCATTTGGGATTCTTCCAAGTGGCAAATAAATCAGTGCAAATATTTCTATTTAAATCCCTTTTTAGGTATTGATTGGAATTGCTCTGGGCGATTATTGGATGATCGTGTCATTATGGTCCAATAATGGATGGATGTTAGCTTTTGCCAATGCTAATGTCACTGCCAATTAAGGAAGAAACAAGCTTGTGTCTTCATCCAAATTCTGGCTCTTTAGTAAAGGAAATATTATGGCCAAATATTGACCGTAGACTTTAGGTACTAACTAAAGTCCAAGGCTGCCCTTGCTGAAGTCAAGAGCACCACTCACACTCACTTCAACAGAACAGGACACATGATTTACAAGACAACATTCATCTTGACTTTTAAGAAAAAAATTAAAAAGACTTCATTGAAAATATCCAAAGTTTTCTATTTGGAAAATGAAAAAAATTAAATGAAAAAAAAAAAGAAGGCTTACATCAGTGAACCTCACGTTTTCCTGCACAAGAACACTGCAGCAATGTTTGGAAAACATGTTTCACTATTAAAAATCATTTACATAATTGTAATAGAACATCATAAAACATTTTAACTGAATCAAGTTTTGAGGTCAAAATTCTCTCTTCAGAATTTGCCAGATGCTCATCATTTTAGACCAACATTCAAGACTTTAATCCTACTACTTCTAAATGCAGGGATGATTATTGCCAAGTAATTCCTCAGAGAACTAAATACATACAAAGGTTTTACAATTCAGCTTGATTGCACTCAATCAGATATCCAATTGTGTGAAGAACTGGTGTACATTACAAGTCTATGTCTACAAATATGTGTTAAAAGCACTTGAACTGTATTGGGCAGATTGTTATTTTTAACAAAGGGATTGTCAGAAGATCAGACAGGCTACTTGTAAGAACTGATGCGTTAGAAAAGGGCCAGTTATTTACCTTGAAAAGGAAATTTTGTCTAATGGACATTCCACAAAAGGGAACATTGTAGACTAAAATGTGGTCTACAAGTTTGTAATTTTCCCTCACCTTCTCCCTGAGGTTTACACCATCAGCCACAAGGAAGTGGTAAGGTAGAAGGGTGGGAAAAAGAATTTCATATTTTATTTTCACCTGTCGACATCTTGAGAATTAACACTACAGATTCAGCTCAGTACAGAGGCAATCCTAGGAAAGGTTCTACCTTCAAACAGCAGGTTCAGAGAAGAGAAGATAAATTTACTCTCTACACAGTAAATTCTGCTGTAAAGATCTTTAAACCAGCAGTGAAATGTGGGGCAGGCATGAACCCTGAGCACAGAGAGAAGGGCTACCAGAATGCTGCTGGGGCAGACCCACTGCTGTGGGAGGGAGGACAGCAAATAGGGGATTAACAACATACCCCCAGGTGTTACTAATCCCCTCCTGCAGCTGCCAGCCTTTTCACCACCCCATTTACCTTTGTCAGTTGCTGCTGGCAACAAAAATCAGGGGCTGCTGCAGCAGGACTATGTATGAGGGTCTTAACTGGCAGCTGCTCCACTAGGTGCCTAACAATACCTCCCCACACCCCAACAGTAGCAGCATCTGGTCCAGTATCTGTGTGAGGCTGCCTTGAGCCCCACTGCCCTGAACCTGGACCTCTGCAGAAGTTCTTCATGGAGAATTGGAAGGATTTCATAGACATAGACATCAGGGCTGGAAGGGACCTTGGGAGATCATCGAGTCCAGCCCCCTGCCCAAAGGGCAGGAAGTCAGCTGGGGTCAT
>NW_017728917.1:29686465-29692443 GCF_001723895.1 Crocodylus porosus
ACCTAGTCATCCCTTGGGGCGCTCTGGTGAACAAACGTTCCCCCAGATCCTGGTGGTCACCCCTGATAAACTTATAGGTGGCCATCAGAGTGTCAGGCTGATGCCCCCTGGGTGCTGGTCACAGCAACATCTCTCTCAGAAGCAGATTTGGCCCTGGAGATAAACCAGTGATCATCTACTGGGGTGCCACAAGATCCTTTTAAGGTTGTCATGGCAGCCCCTATGTGAGGAGTTAAAGTGCTTTCTGCTCTATCTGCTGGGTGCTGCATGCTTGCTCCAGCATCCCATGGACAAGCAAAGCCCATGGCTACTCCTCTAGGGATTCCTGGCCTCCAGCAAGCCCTTTACTAACTGTCCCTGTAGTGCAGGTGAGGCACTCTGCCACAGGTAGATGGGCAGGGGATCACAGTCTTCAACTGGGCTCATTCCCCAATCCTCCCACGTTCCCACAGCTGCCAGAAGAGGCCACAGAGGCAAGTGGCTCTGATCATGCCGGTGCAAAAGTCCCTGAAGGAGCAGCCACAGTGACAAGGCTGCATTCCCCCACTTAAGTACAGACCTGGGGCAGACAGCAGACAGAGCAGGGCACAGCAGGGTCCTGAGCCCAATGCCCTCCTCTAGTACCTATATTTGTACCTCCAGTCACCCCATTCCAATGCAGGCAGGGACAACTGCCTCATTCAGGGGTGTAATGACCCACCCCAAAGCTCCCAGATCTGCCCCGACCAGTTCCTGCCAGTACCAAGCACCATGCTGTGCCATTTTCTCAGGGATGCCCTTCTGCTGCTGCTACCTGCCCTGCCACCCTGTAGGCACAGAGAGAAGTTCAGCTCCCTGCTGCAACTCACAGCGCTTTGCACAAAATATCATGAGTTACAGTGACTCCCCCAGAACCAACAGATGTTCGCTGTTGGGTCCTGGGGGTTGGGAGATTCAGCTGCAATTTAGAGCAGCTGCAAGTCTGCAATGTGGGGTGGGTGGACTGGAGCCCTCCAGCCTTGGTGGGACTCCAGTCCACCCACCCCACCCTCCAGCACCACCTGAAAAAACTCCAGACTAAACTCTCCCCACTCCCTTCCCTGCCCTCCCATTCTGAAGACAGTACTGGGAACAGGGCTGAGCTGCATCAGTCCAGACCTGCTCCCAGCATGCGCAGACACAAGTTACTGAAGACATTCCATATTGGAGCGTCTTCATCTGAACCCTCATGCAATGAAGGTTTAGACTGTCATGGGATTGGGCCCTTTTAAAGTGCTTTGCAGCCACACACTTGTGTTTGGTCATGGCTGTTGAGTGTTTTCAGGGGCCAGACTGGGCACAAATTATTACTTCTGTTTGTGCCTTTTAAGGGTGCCAAAGTGTGAGGAGATTAGCTGTAATAATTCTGTTTGTTTTTGAAATAAGGTGCTGCTAAATACAGAAAAGTTATGTAAACCTTACCACTACACCTCTGCTTTGAGCTGAGAGAGAGTCAGAGTATGACATTATGGGGGATAAAACTAGATAATAAACAATACTGTTACATTAGCCAGAGGAAAATATCTATATTAGCAACACAGGGGGAGGGTTGTACGATCCATTCTTTTTCTGCTTACCGTTTTGGCTGTGCTTTAAGCAGAGTACAGCTGGCTTTATATGGCAGTGTTGAAGCTAATGAAAGGTGACTCAATACTATACAATAGTTTTATAGTTTCTAGGGTCGGAAGGGACCTGAGCAGATCATCTAGTCTGACCTCCTGCCATGGCAGGAAAGAATACTGGGGTCAAATGACCCCAGCAAGATGTTCATCTGGTGGTGGGATGTGGGAAGGAAAAGTGGTTGAGGGCTTAAAGCAACTCTTACAACTTGGAAAAACTGGTAGAAAAGTGCAAGTATGCAAACCCTGCAAGAACATGTATGTGATAATCTGCAAGTATTGCCAAGCCTGCCACTTCTTCAAAGCCCTGCTTGGGGCCTTTTTACCTACTGTGAAGATTAGTTCACATGGAAACTTAGTATGACACACTTCCTGAATTTATTTGGAACTTTTATGAGGGATATGGAGAAGCCCAGAACAGATTTTTAATCATGTATGTGTTAGAGCAATACCTACCTTGGAGACTGAGCTTCAGCTACCCACATTAGATCCATATTACAAGCAAGAACAGGTATATGTGGGTATTTTGCATGATGATATGGATTTCCTGGATAGCCACTTGTCAGCAAAACATCTATAATCAACTGGAGATTTGTTTCCCATCTGACTGGCTCCCCAAACAAAACAACAGCTGCAGGAATAAAAACATTTGTGAAACGTAATGTAGTTACTCTTGTAGATTATTTGCTGTAAGAAATATATGGAAATGTCAGGTTGATTTAAAAAGATGTGTACATTTAAAAAAAAAAGTCAGTAAAAACAATGGAATGTCAATAAACATATAGATTTCAATCTACCTTTATTTTACACCTCCTTTGTTCCAGAAATAAACACAGAAATTAACACTTAATAAACAATAATGCATACATTTGACACAATTACTTTTTTTACTTTATGTTGTCCCATCCCACTGAACAGTATTAGCTCCTCAGACTAAATTTATAGTTATTAAAAAACATTTAAAATGCCATGCATTACATTCAGTGTGGTATATGCTGAATTAAACTCCACCAGAACTGCCATTTGTCCTCTCACAAATCTACAATATGCATGTTTATATTCTTAGTTCATTTTTTTTTGGATTTCTAGGAATAAGTCACTGGATAGATTTGGCTTGGGCATTTTTCTTTCATGCTTGGGTCTAGTATCCTACTTCCCAGGTTTCAAGTGGGCTACAGGTGAAGGGGATAAAGCTAGAAGCAAAACAGTAGAATGCTTTGCTGCCATCATGTCAGTTACTGCATTGAGTGGGATAAGACAGATTCAGCTGGATTCCATTCAGAGCCAGCCTTCCTTTCCAGAAGGAAAGCAGCCCCTCACCACCTGTCCTACTCCTCAGAGGTACATGGGTAAAAAATGCACACCTATAAAAAAGGGCAGACTTTGCTACACATCATAGGTTCCAGCAGTCATTCATTTCATATACAAATACCAGAATTCTTTAAGCCAGTCATCTAGGTTATCAATGCGATATTCAATAATTTACAACATTAAGCTTAAGTTTACAGTAAAATGATGGTACTTAATTCTGTAACTGTCTTGAATAGCTAAGTGGAAACATGGTTTGGTGATTTTTTTTTTGATGATCCCTTTTATGGACAAGCTGTCAGGCACCAAGTGAGTCCTGAGGAAGAACACTTTGTGCCTGACAGCTTGTCTAACATGTCTCCCAACTATACAGTTGGTCAAAAAGAAGTTTTCACCAAAAAACCACCTTGCTTCTCACATTTTTGGACCATCACAGCTACACCACCACTCCAGCCCTGAATAGATAAGTGAAGATAAGACAAACTGACCCTCAATTTTGGGAAGGTCCACAGCTGGGGAGTGCTGCAATGAGAAAAAGAAAGGAGGTAAATATTTTCTCCTAGATTTAACAGAAGTAAGTTCAAAGCATTACTCCTCTGACTGTTCCCTGCAACACTGATAGGAGATGCATTTTACATTTTCATGTAAGTATTACATCTTGATACCACCTTGCAGAAAATGTAACAGTTTGTAGGACTTAAGTGTGATGTTGGGGCAACAGCTAGAAGCAGAGACTGAATCTGTATATTCTATATTCCCAATTCTGCTGTCTTTACTTGCCAAATTTACCCATCTAGAAAATAAGAATAATTACTTTTCTACCAGGGATACTGCAAGGCATTAACATTTATAGAGGTGGTACACCACATTTTAAAACAATATTTTGCACTAAGATGTTTTATAAAACTGCTACACAAAGTAAAGCCAGAGTATTTGTTTTGTACCACCTTAGATTCATAGATTGTAAGGGGTTGGAAGGGATCTCGCAAGATCATCAGGTCCAGCCCCGCTGCACTAGGCAATAAAGACAACTGGGGTCAGGTGACCCCAGCAAGGTGACTGTCCAGTCTCCTCTTGAAGATTTCCAGGGTAGGTGATTGCACCACCTCTGGAGGGAGCTTATTCCACAGTCTGGACACCCTAACTGTGAAGAAGTGTTTCCTAGTGTTAAACCTGTAATGGTCTTCCAGCAGTTTGTGGCCATTACTCCTGGTTTTCACCAAGGCTGCCCTGGTGAACAGTTGTTCACTGAACCCTTGATGTATTCCCCTGATGTAGCAGTAAGCTGCTACCAAGTCCCCTCTTAGTCGTCTCTTTTTTAGGCTGAAGAGGCCCAAGTCCCTTGGACTTTCCTCATATGGTTTGCCTTACAAGTCTCTGATCATACGGGTGGCTCTTCTCTGGACTCTCAAGCTTTTCCCTGTCCTTGTTGAAGTGTGGTGCCCAGAACTGGATGCAGTACTCCAGCTGCGGTCTCACCAGTGCCGAGTAAAGTGGAAGAATCACTTCCTTGGTTTTGCTTGAGATGCATCGGTTGATGCATGCCAGAGTATTGTTTGCCTTGTTGGCTACAGAATCACACTGATGCCTCATGTTCATACTATGGTCTGTTATTACCCTAGGTCCCTTTCAGTTGTGGTGCTAGTCAGTTTGATGCCACCGAGGCTGTAAGTATGTTGGGGGTTGTTCGTTCCCAGATGGAGTGCTTTACACTTCTCAATGTTGAACTTCATCTGCAGCTCCCAAGCTTTGAAGCCGCCTCGGAGATCTGGTCATAGGATATAATGGGGGAATCAATGAAATATCTGTAACTTTGCTGTTTTTTGTCTGATTCATGATAAACTTGCAGGGGTAGTAGCCTCTGCTGAGAGCATGAAGACTGCCAAATTTCAGGGGCTTGGGTGGAACTGCACCCCAAATTCTTGACAGCAAAACTCATGTCACGTGTGTGTTACACCACATGGGGGTGAAAATTGCAGGGGTGGTGGCCCCTGCTGAGGCCACAAAGCCTGCCAAGTTTCAAGAAGATAGGTGTAGGGGTTTGGGGGTAACTGTACCTCATGCTGCCGACAGGCAAAACTTGTGACATAGATGACCCTGTGTGTGTTAAGGCTCAGCATGCTGAAAACTGCAGGGGTGGTGGCCCTTGCTGAGGCCACGAAGCCTGCCAGCTGTGTGTGCGTCTCACTGAGGAAGTCTGGCTTCTGGGGCCCTGCACCTCTGGCTGCTAGCAGGCAAAACTCGTGATGTGGGTGGGTGACACTGTGTGTATGTTAAGGTACACCCTTCCTGGTGCTGGGGCCTCTGCACAATATGGCAGTTTGCCCCAGTGAGGCCTCTTCCTTCACTACAGCCTCAGGGCCAGTCCACCACTTTACATGACAACAAGTAAAATAACTTAGCTGGCTCAACACCAGCAGCAGCAGCAGCAGCAGCAAAGGTACACAAAGGGAACTGTCACAGAGCCTTTCTTTTTATAAAGGAATTGACAGCAAGCAGTAAAGATGTGTTGTGTTGGACATATGATGTTACTCACGGTGTGTGATGGCTTGTCTTGTGTTTTTATAGATATATGTTTATTATGAAAACAAGGAGTACTTAAAAAAATATATCTTTGGAAGCTTTAGGGTTGAAAACCCCTTTGTCAGGCTGAGGAAGCAGCTGCAATTGGTCCTGGATGGAAGGAATAGTAAAGAAGCCAGATGATGGCGTGGCCCGCAATGCAGGAAAGAAAGCCAGTCAGTGAAAATGGAAATGGAGGCATCAGGGGGTGAGGGACAGGCTGGGGTGGGGGGTAGAGGGGGAAAGGGGGGATGTAGCAGCGCAGGTAAAAGTGCAGAGGTGCCTAGGGGGTCAGATGTCCGGCCGGACGCAGCATGACAGAACTCCACTGTGTATATTGCGTCCATGAGTTATTGTGCCTACTACCTAGGAGGCTGATCAAGTTCAGTTCATAGGCCCAGCTCTGAAAAGTGGTTGGGGGAAAGGGGGCAGGGCTTGCAGCTCTACCTCTCCCCCTACCCCCTCTCCCTC
>NW_017728917.1:29692543-29716222 GCF_001723895.1 Crocodylus porosus
TCCACTGTGTATATTGCGTCCATGAGTTATTGTGCCTATCCCCCTGGCAGCAGAAGACTCATGGCTGCCAGGAAAGGCGACGTGTCTATGTTTTGGGGAAGGAGGGAGGGCTTGCAGCTCTACCTCTCCCCCTACCCCCTCTCCCTCCCCTGCCAGAAGACCTGGCACCTGCCCCTTAGTCCAGTGAAATACTGAAGGAAAGTAGTCATTCAGGAGCTCTTTCTCCTGAGTGTTAGGAGCTCTTTCTCATGAGTTGTAGGATGGCCTCACACTTCCATTTGTTTTCCTTCTGTTCCCTACATACTTAAAGGAGGACTTCTTATTGTCCTTGATTTCTGTTGCTAGTTTAAATTCAGTCACCGCCTTAGCGTTTCTAATCTGCTCCCTACAAGTGCAGGCCATTGTTGTACAGTCCTCCTTGGGGACTGTCCCAAGCTTCCATAGTTGGTATGCCTCTTTTTTCTTTTTCAAGAGGACCGTGATATCCCTATTAAGCCAAGAGGACTTATCAGCCCTTCTGCTACCTTTCCTCCGCATAGGAATGGACTTCTTTTGGGCTTCGAGGATCACATCCTTGAAGAACAACCACTCTTCATGCATTCCTTTCACCTTCAGTCTCTAGCCCCACAGTGTTTCCTCTACTATTGCCCTGAGCCTGTTGAAATTCACTTTTTTGAAGTCCAAAACTTCAGCTCTGCAGGCTGATTTGCCTGCCCTGCAGTGGATAGTGAATGGGATGGTTTCATAGTCACTGTCACCCAGGCTACCCCTTATATTCAAGTTGCTCAGATCATCTCCTTTGGCCAAGACCAAGTCTTAGGAGAGCCTTATCTCTGGTTGGCCCGTGCACTTCCTGAGTCAGGTAGAGCTACCTTACCCTCTCCACCCAATGACCACAAAAGTTCTAATACTTTGAACTCTGCATCTTTGTTCGGTAGGTGAAAGGTGAAATGACTAACTGTATGAGATGGTTTAGATAGGGATAATTCTGCCTCAGTTAGGGAGTGGACTAGATGACCTCCAGATATCCCTTACCCCTAGCTTTTCTATGATAGACAGGCTGAACCTCAACAAGTCACTCCCTGGCTTTTATTGTCTGTGTCTCTATCCAAGTATGGTTCCACTGATAGTTATAACATGCAAGGAACTGATTCAATCTATTTACATTTCTGTAAAGAACTAAATTAAATAAAGCCAGAAAACAGATGCACTTTCCTAATCATCTCCTTCCAAATATAAATGCAAGATTTCTTTCCAGAGGAAAGCATTAGGTTCTCAGGTGTATTTTGTCCTATAAAAAAAATGACTTTTCATAAAAAACGAGACTTGCCAGACTTGCAAAAGAACAGCTGAAGTGTAATGGCTTGTTCAGATAAGCAACTAGCAATGTTACTGAGCATGTGTGAGCAAGTCGACTAGCCGAGGTGTTCTGCTTAGTCGAAGTGGCCCCTTAAGGATACAAGAAGCTCACCCTCCGGGCTGCATGCCCCGAACTCGCCTGCCACAACTTTGATGATTCCTGGTTCAGATGGACTGTCTGGTGCGTGCATGTCCAGAAATGAGACCTTGTGTCCATCGGGGAGCTGGTCAGGGCTCCTCCACCCCTACACCCTCGCCCGTGCCTCCGCGTAGAAACCTCTCTACGGTTCCCTCTTCTAGCGTAAGTCCAAACCTCACCAGAAGTGGTGGAGGGATAATGTCAATGCCGCCTCTGCCTAAAGCAGCCGTATCTGGAGCCCCGCTCTCTCTCCTCAAGCAGGGTCCTGCTTCTTTCTCTGGGGCCTTCTTCAATGGGCGTCCTCAGCCCTCCCTCTGGGCCCGCCCCGTGACTCGACGCTGTGAACATGCCACCAACAGTCCGTCTTCCCTTTTTGACCTTTAGAGCTTTCCTTTGTCCTGCTCCCGCCGGAGCCAGATGCTCCAGCATGCTGCATTCAACCCGTCTCCGCTCTGGGTCACCGCCTCTCGCTCACGCACCTCAGTGGAGCCTTACCGCTGCCCCAAAATGTGCGGATCCGGCCTTGGGTGGCGCGCATCCGCCCCTCCACCTCCTCACCGGTGTCCGCCGTTCTCTGTGGCACTTCCAGTTCTGCTCCCCGTTCCGGCGCTGCTTTTGAGCCGGACTCTCCTGCCACACACCTGCAAGAGGTAAATGTTCGCCCCACCTTCCAGCGTCGGGGCGAAGGCGTTCCCGTGGGGGGGCCAGCCCAGCAAGCTCCACAGTCCACTGGTTCACCTGCTCCCGCACAGCATGTATAACACTTGTAGAAAACGTATAGCAGTTGAAGGAGAGTCTTCACCTAGTTAAATTACATTCTAAATTAAGCCATTTTGTTTCAATTCAAGCTTACTTGGCACAATTATTCTACAAAATATGAGCAGGCATTTGGCTTGCTCATGCTCAGTGTCACCGGGGGGAGCCTAGGGGCGGCCATGATCCCCCTAGCGCTCCTTACCGTGTCAAACGGGCGATCCAGCACCCTCTTATCTCGCCCGCCACATCTTTGCTGTTATATTGTTCAATTAGGGAGGCTGCCCTTGATCCCCTCGTACATGGTGTTACACTGGCACTATTCCCCGTTCCATATGGGGTGACTCGGTGCACCCTGGCCTTAGGGGCCATTCGTGCCTCCAACCTCCCCTTTAGCACGCCCCAAGCCTTGCAGCTGTACCAGACGTTATCTGGTCAGTTTCTTATAGTTCTTCCCTGGCGCCTCTGGGCTTGTCATGCCACCAGCCCCTCTTTCTGGCTTCTAATTGTGCCTCGTCTCCGTTGGGCCCCTATCCACGCATTCGCCCTTCTCCAGGCTTGTTCTCGCGTGCCTGCCCCTCTCCGGGACTTTTACCGCGCGCTCGCCCTTCTCTAGGGCTTTGCGCTGGTAGGGTGCCAATCGCTCACCGTGGAGCCTTCTATTCTACTCTGCCTCCTCCGGAGCCTGTGCCGCGCTTCTCGCGCTTCCCTGCCCTCTCTGGGGCCTGTGCCACGCTTCTCGCGCTTCTCTGCCTGAACTCGGGCTTCCCAAGTTTGGGCTCAGGCAGCCTTAGCCCTGCCTGGCCCTCAGACCTGTCTTCTCGGGCCTAGCTCGCGCGCCTCCCGCGCTCGGGGCTCAGGTGGCCCATAGCCGTGCCTGGCCCCCTTACCCTTTTCTGGGTCGTATGCCCTACTGGGCAAACACTGCCCTCATGGGCTGGAGTCTCTACACCCCACACACCACACCTCTCCAGCGCTCGCTCACCATGCCAACTCCAGCACCAATCACTGTGCCGCCCTGGCACCGCTTGCTGTGCCCTTACTGGGCACCAGGAACCCCCAGATTATTGGGGAGCTCCCGTGAAGCCTCCTTGCACCCCTACAGCCTCACCCGGTCCTCCTATCAGGGTCACTCAGCAAACCCCAACCTATCTTTAAAATACCCTGTTATTCAATTGTAAAGTACAAGAAAGAAAATTACTTTTCCCCTGAACTTTTAAGCAATAGATTTTGGCAATCATGAAAGCTGAGAGATTGATAAGCTACTCTAGGTTCTCTGTTTAGCCATATAACACAGAAAGCCATGGCAAAAATACAGCAAGCTTCTTAGGGTATGTCCATACCAGAGTTATTGAGAGACTGCAGCACAGTGTAGAGATATTGAAGCTAGCTCTAAAATGTAACTAGCTGAGCTATCCTAGTAGCAGCATAGAGCATGGCATGGGTTAATCTACGTTGCTTCATGGCTGCAGTATAGACATACCTACACTTAATTCCATTAAGAAACCCCAAAACTAACCTAAGGAGATCACCTCTCTTGCAAGTGTTCATTTTCCACACAGTTGGGCTGCTATAGAAACTGCCAACAAGAATATTAGTGTTAGCGATCAGTGGGGGTGTTGTCAGTGGAGCTTGTTTCAGTTAAGCCATACAGACTAGTTTGTTTTGTACGGAAGCAATAAAACAATTTTATATTCAAGATGCCAAAGGCTGACTAAAATAGTTAAGAAATAGTAGAATATTCTAAGGCAAGCATACCTTGGCTCCCCTCACACCTTCAATGAGCACTTTTATTGATAATGCATACTTCTTCATCCAACTGTCAGAAGGATTAGTTTGAAGTATTGTGTCAATATAGTATGCAAATGATCCTGAATTAACATGGCCCATGGACACCAAGAATATATTACTCCAATTGTTGCATTCCCATTTAACATTTCTAAGGACATGAAAGGGTCACTATTACTAGCGTTGATCAATCTTTTTTCTTCCCACATGAGATGAGCAAGATACTCTGTAGCTCAATTAGTAACATTTTTTTCTCATAGTAGCTACTGTGTTAAACTTTAGGTGCACTATAACATGTTAGACTGCTCCATCAGCATCCTTCTAGTTTCCTCATGGACCTCACATATGACTGCTTTCTCAGTTGCTGAAATCTATTCTGTGATCAATAAATATCAACTGACTGAGTAAAACCTATACCTTTAAATATCCATAAGAGAACAAGGGACTTCAATAGTTTTGTTAATTCACACTTGCAGATGTACCAGAATTTTTCTTAAGATTTTATCATATGATACATCAAGTCAACAATAACGAGAATATCTGAGGATGGGCAAAGCAAACCCTGTTTTCTGTCAAACACTGAAGGACAAATAGCTGATGAAACCTAGCTCTGGTGATGTATTTGCTAGTTTTAGTCATCAACCTTCAAATGTCACCAGCCTGCACTGGACTAAGTTTCAATGTCTCAGCTTAAGAGTTGTCATTGTGTATGATCTCCAATGGAGAACATGGACCTGGGTTAAGCATTCCTGATTGCCTGCTCTGAAAAACAGGGAGAATTTTGATTGTTCAATCAATAAGATTTTGGACTTTAAAAGACAATCATTGGGCCCTAAGTTACACATGGTTTACACTATATGATTTCCTATTTGGTAGCTTGGTATTTTCTTCACTATCCCACTAGGACTTTAAAGATTTTTTAAAAAGCCAAAAAAACCCCCAATTCTGCCCTGAATTTGGACAAAGTAACTGATAACCCAAAAATGTTCAGATGAGGTCAGTTAAAAAACTTCCTTTCATCATGTTGTGTTTTGATTGCAACTTTTTGGTATCAGTTAACTAGACTTTTAGAAAATAAAGCTTCCCCCCACCAGTATTTTTCAAAAACAGCTTTGTCAGAACTGATCCTTCCAATGAATTGGTGTTTTCTGACCAACACCTTTAAAACTTAGTGCAAGCTTTGCTACCCATGTGCCTAGACCTTTGAGGCTGTATTGAAATAGAATTTCAGTGAAGTGGAGGATCTTTTGTAGCTACTTCACAAGTCTTAGGGAAAGCCACTTAAAGCTTTTGCTGCTGCCACAGCTATCCCTACAGTCACTGGAATATTTTATCTTCCCTCCCAGACACAAAACATGCCTCCCCGACCCTGCAAAACTCCCTCAAAAAACAAACAAAAAAAGTCCTTGCCAGTTGGGACACATGCATTTAACTAAGTTCCACAGGGGATGGCAAACAAAACCCTCCAGCAACTGAGCACCCAGTCTAGAGGAGAAAGGATTCAAAGAAGCAACTTAACTCTGGGAAAGAGCCAGTGAGTTACAGGACTGAAATAAGTAGCGCAAAAGGGAAGTGAGTAGGTCAAAATGCAAAATGCGTCTGATGAGAAGTATGGGGAATAAAGAAGATGAGCTGGAAGCTGCAGCCTGTGAAAAGAATCATGATCTGACTGATATCACAGAGACCTGGTGGGAAAGCTCTTATGAGGACTGACATGACAACATAAAGGGTTACACTGTTTCGAAAGGACAGGGTTGGGACAAAAGGCAATAGTGTTGTTGCCTTGTATGTCCCACACGTGCACACTTGTTCCCTGGTTCAGGAGGAAGATGATAGTCAAGCAGAATGCATTTGGGTGAAGATGAAAAGTGATGCAGCACTGATATAACAGTGCAGATTTATTATAGGCCACCAAATCAGGACAAGGAGGTACATCAGGCACTCTTCAAGCAGGTGACAAATCTATCCAAAAGCTATGGGATAGTATTGATGGGAGACTTCAGTTTTCCAGAGATCTGCTGGAAGAACAATGCAGCCAAACAGTGTCAAGCTAGTTCCTAACTAGTGTGGAGAATATAAGTAGGGAATCATCTATCCTGGATCTTATCCTTGACCAACAGGGAAGAACTGGTAGAGGATGGGACCCTAGGGTCGCTGTGCTCTCCCCTAAGGTGCCCTCTGTACCGTGCCAAGTGTTCTCTAAGCACCCTCTGAATCTCGCCCACCATGTCTTTGATCTTGTGCGTTTATTGTAGGGAGGCTGCCCTTCGTTCCCTTGGCTATGGTTTTCCTGCTATGTGCCAGACCCGCCTCGGTCTCCCTGGCACTTGGGCATCCTACAGCCATGCCTCGCTCCGCGCCCTGTTGATGCTCTGTCCCTTCCCAGTCTCGTCCCACTCGGGCTCTCTGGAGCCCTGCCTCACTCTGTACCTCACAGTGTTCAACGGCAGTCACTGCCCCTCTCTCTCTGGGGCTTCTTGCTACCCGCCCTCTGGGCTTCTCGCTCACCCCGCGCCCCACTGGCACTCAGGTTTTCCACAGCCTTGTTTGTTCTGCCTTCCGGGGTACTCGGGGTCAGCCCTCTCCCAATACTACGCCTTTGCCTTGGCACTTGGGGAAGACACCTCCCCCTCTGCTGTGCCCCTGCAGATGCTCTGTGCCCTTGCACTGTCCTTTCTGGCAGTCTGGGACGCACACTCCCTCTGCTGCACCTTTTGGCTTCACGGTTGCTGCCCCTCTCTCTGGGGCTTCTCAGCAGTGCTGCCCCCTCTCTGGGGCTGGGGTCCACACTCTAATGTGGTCCCCTACGAGGCCTTCTCCATCCCCCTATAGCCTTGCCCGAACCTCCGGTGTAACAACCACCAAAACACAAGCCCCTTGGCTCTAACACAAATCTATGCCTCATGGCTAAAACATCCTCCAAACCACACCACAAGTGTTCCATCTCTCACCCGTGTCACTAGCTGCTCGCACATCCAGGCCCCTTTTCCTTTTCACACGTTCAGGGCTGAGCTCCTTCCTCCTTGGCTGCAGGCTGCCTTCCCCCTCTGGGCTTTGGCCTGTGATTTATGTCTGAGCCAGGCCCTGCCCCTTTCTTCAGCTGACCAAACAGGTGTGTGTCCTTAGCTTCCTCTGGTTGTAACCAGCAACCGGCACCTGAGCCACTACTCCAGCTTTCCAAGTAGCAGGCACCTTAGTGCCCTGCTACAGATGTGAAGGTGATGAATAACTTGGGAGGAAGTGATCATAATGTGATAAAATTCCAGATCCTGAGACAGGGAAAGCACGAGGTCAGCAAGATTAGGATGCTACATTTCAAGAGGCAGATTTCATCTGACCCATGGAGTTAATACGTATGGTGCCATGGGAAGACAGATCAAAGGATAAAAAGGTACCTAGGAGAGCTGGGAGCTCCGAGTGGGCACAGTATTGGAGACCCGACAAGAAACTGTCCCGACACAATGGAAGCACAAGAAGAATGGCCACCATGGCTGCACAAGGAGCTTCTAATATATCTCATATGCAAAAGGAAAGCGTATGGGCAATGGAAGAATGGCCAGGTCACCAAGGACACATACCAGGAAATAGCAAGAACCTGCAGGGACAAAATCAGGAAGGGAAAGATACAGAATGAGCTGCCCCTGGCAAAGGAGCTTAAGGACAACAAGAAGAGGTTCTATAAGTATGTTGGCCAGAAAACAAAGACCAAAGATCCCCCTGTTAACAAGCCAGGGGGGACTCCTAACCAAAGATTCAAAGAAGACAGGTCTACTCAACAGCTACCTTGCCTCAGTTTTCACAGAAAATTAAGCTGCAGTCAGACATCTAATAAGGAGTAACTGGATAAAGAAGGGGGCAAGCTGAGGGAGGAGATCAAGAGACAGAGAGCTTTTGGTAGGTTTAAATTCATTCAGGTCAGCAGGGCAACACAAACTTCATCCCAGCATAGTAAAGGAACTGGCAGAGGACATCTTGGAGCCCTTGGCAAGGATCTCCATAAAGTCATGGGAGGTGGGCCAGGTACCAGAGGACTAGAAAAGGGCCAGTGTTTTCCCCTCTTTAAAAAAAGGAAAGGAGGAACGCCACAGAACAGTTGGCCTCACCTGAATACCTGCAACATTACTGGAACATACAATAAGGAAGACCATTTACAAGCATCTGGAGGATAAAAGGTTTATCACAAGCAGTCAGCATGGATTTATGAAAAACAAATCATGTCAACCAAACTTGGTCTCCTTTGACAAAGTAACTACTTGGGTGGGTGAAGGGAATACTGTGGATATATTGCATCTGGACTTCAGCAAAACCTCTGACAACGTCCCCCACAACCCTCTTAAAAACAAACTGGAGAAAAGCAGGCTAGATAAAACTTCTACAAGGTGGCTCAATAGCTGTAAGCAAAGGGTAATTATTAATAGGTCCATGTCAGAATGACAGGAGGTTTCAAGTGGAGACCCACAGGGGTCTGTCCTAGGTCCAGTGCTGTTCAACACTGGGGCCAAGACAGGTGATTTGGATGCTGGCACAGGAAGCTTCTTGCACAAGTTTCCAGACTACACAAAAATAGAAAGGACTGAGAACATACTAGAGGAGTCGAGCACAATTCAGAAGGATTTTGACAGATTAGAAAATTGGGCTAGAGCTAACAGGATGAAGTTAAATTTGGACAAATGCCAGGTGTTACATCTCTGGAAGAATAAAGAAAACAAATATGAAATGCGTGACACATGACTGCATGGTAGCACTACAGAAAAAGGACTTGGGAGTCTCGATAGATCACAGATTTAGTATAAGTCTGCAGTGTGAGACAGCTGCACAAAAGGCAAATGCAGTTTTTGGATGCATCAATAGCAGTATTATGTTCAAGACACAGGAAGCAATAGTGTCTCTACTCAGCACTGGTCAGGACTCATCTGGAGTACTGTGTGAAGTTCTCCATTTTAAAAAGGACATGGAGAAGTTAGAGAGTCCAGAGGTAGGCAAACATGATAAAAGGTTTTAAAAGCAAGTCATATGGGGAGAGGTTGAAGATGCAGCCAAGTAAGTTTAGACTGAATATCCAGAAAACTTCTTCACTGTTAGAACAGTGAGGCAGTGGAATAGACTGTCTAGGGAAGTTGTGGACTCTCCATCACTGGAGATGTTCAAGAAGTTGGACAGTCACTAGTCAGGGATTATCTACTATGGGTACTTCCCATACTTCTGGGCTTTGCTGGTTGCTCCCCCCCACACACTCTTTCTGCTATACATGCAGGGTGTTTTTAAGCCTTCCTCAGAGACACTGGGGGTTGGCTACATACAACGATAGGGATTTTGACTGGGGTGTGCCAGTGCTCTTGCTGAGACCAAAGCTGGAGGTTCCTGGCTAGATGGTCCTGCCTCTCTGCTCAGGGTCAGATCAATCTCCATTTTAGGGGTCAGGAAGGAATGATCAAATTGGTATGGACTATGGGGGCTTTTGCCTTCATCTGTAGTGGTGGTGGAAGAGAGGGGGGTTCTATCTGGGATTTCCTAAGCATGTATTGACAACATTTCATAGAAGCAGGAGGTTGCTTGCCATGGTTCCCCTGCTTTACCTGTGGCAGGTTAGGCTATTAGATCCACGGTGTGTCAGGGTTGATGGTAGTTTTATGTAGATTTTAGATTATGGATTATATAGGATGGTTGGATAGGGATCATTCTTCCTCAGGCAAGGGGCTGGAGGTGACCTCTGGATGTATCTTCCATCTCTACTTCTCTACGATTAAGCAGAGAAGCTGTCCTTTTTTGCTGGAAAAGAAGCAAGCCTGGAGACAAGATGCAGCTCCCAAGATGCCTGCCACTTGTGTTTGGTTTGCTAACCCTCTCAGCCATAATAAGGGCTGAGCACTGTCACTTGTAGCTGAAGCAGTAAGTGAGCTGCAGACAGTATTTTGATAAGGCTTTTGATGTGGAAATGATGCTTCACCTACAGAAATGCATATAAAAAGCTATTTACAATAAATACTGTCAATCTTGCTACTACCTTTGCAAGTGTCTGGGGCCTAACCCCACATGACACAATAAGTCCCCCTGGGAACCCAGACTGTTTCAGGAATTGTGGCATGCCAGGAGACAGTCTGGATGAGGCAGCAGGAATTCTGAGCCACAACAGGCAGTTTCTTGTACTTCTTGAACACTATGCTTGCAGAAAGACTTACTCTGCCACAGTCAACCAGGGCTCTGGAAAGTCTTTTACCCTATATATTTTGCGTTCTAAAAACAAGGTGCGTTGGTGCGTTTTAGTTTTTATTTGGTGGGGGGAGGCACTGTATGGAAGAGATAATAGTATATCCTAGTATGCTACAAATAAACAGAGGGCTTCATTAAGCAAGCCTGTGAGCCTCCCATCCCATTTCAGTTAAAGGTAATTTAAATCAGGAAAGCTTACATATGCCAGTATAATCAGTTTTGTTACAGCTTATGGGGTAAGCAATTAAGCAATGCCTTTGGAAGGAATATAACAAATCACTAACCACACAACCTAGCAGTAATACCTTACCAATATTGTCACAATCCTGCATGAAAGAAAAAAAATAATCTTCCTTCCACTTTTCTTCAGAAAACATGAAGTCTGCTATACTGAGAAGTTTATTAGGCAACTGAACAAAATCTAATGTTTTTTGTATATATTTTGCTATAGATAAGTAAGGCAGGAAGGAATCTCAGGGTCATCTAGTCCAAGCCGCTACTTATTAAAGCAGGACCATCCCTTTCTAAGCCATTCTAGACAAGCATTTGTCTTAACCTGTTCTTCTGAACTTCAAGAACAAATTCACATAAAACTACCAAAGTCTGAAACAACAGACACACACTTTAACTTGCCACAGGTACAGAAGGCAGATGAGGGCATTATAAATCTACTAGGTTATAGATCAAAAGCTGCAACTGAGTATTCAATCACTGAGTCAATGTGAATCCTAGTGACAAGATGACCTATTAGAAAAATCTGTTCAATAGCTTTAGCATTGCAGTGAACCAAGAACTGAGGTAGAAATCAAATTCAAAAACACAATACAAAAGAGAATAAACTAATGCTACTAAGTAGTCATTGACAATACTGAGTATTAGCCAACAGCCACAGAAAAGTTTCAATATAAATACTCACCAAAATTTTAGGCCTTCTGTCATGGTCCACCATATCCAGCAAAGGGTACATCTCCCGTAGCATATCAATAGTAATAGGCCGACAAAAACCCAAACTGTAAAACTCCAGTTAAGGACACAAAAATACCTACATATTTCTATATCTTAAAATTAAGAACATAAAGTCAACAAATTGTAATATATCAAGTTACAGTCCTGGCAACACAAATCACATGAGAACACAATACAGAAAGTCAGAGACCCTAACTTCATTTTAATCTATATCATGAAAAAAGCTACTTCACTTGGATTTGGGCTTGCTTTGTAGCTTTACTAGGACAGCTCACATAGACAGAAGTGGAAAAAAGCATGCATTTCAAAACCCAACATCACTATAACATCTTATTTTGCATTTGCTTAAAAGTTCATCAGAAGTTATAGCTAAATAACCATTGTAAAATGTTATTTGCAAATCATATTTTGGCTAGTTGACTATTTAGATTTTGATAGAAGGAAATTATGGATATGAAAAGATGTAGCCTTTGTGCCTCCACAAAAATGTTCATGGGGGCACAAATGCCAAACAGATCTCAGAGCCCCTTTTCATGCCAAAAATACGCCAAATTTGTGGCTATGACATAGGTGTATGTTGTGCTGCTATCTTGTGGCTGGCATCTGTTTTAGGATGGAAAAGCACAGGGAGCCTGGGACTGCCTGCACTCTTCAGCCTACCCAGCTGGCATTCCTGGGGCCCAATCCTGCACACCCCGGGAGCAGGAATTCCTGGGGTCCCCGGAACCTCAAAAGTGCCTGCCTGGATTTCCCCATTTGGGATTCCCAGGGAATGTGTCTACACTCCAGTGTGGTCCCAGGCTTGGATCACCAATCAGCAGGATCCAGCTCTCCCTGCTTGCAGAGATGTGCCCTGGAGGTTCCCCACAGGGCACATCTGCAAGCACGGAACACATTGCCTGTTGTACCACAGGATAAAGAGAGTAGGATAACAAGCGACATGCATTTCACCCAGTGAAGCTGATCAGGATTTGTCCCAGCACAACTGGTCTGCTTCAATGGGCGATGTTTATCTGTACCTTAAGAAACCATTAATTTTACCTTAAAAGTGGGGGGGGGGGAATTTAAAAAGGAAAGGGAAGGAAAAACCTCCTATACTGAATGAGATCATGAAGCAATCTTCTAATTTTCATAGCAATACCCTTAAGAAACAGAATTCCATTAAATCTAAACCTTAATGGAGTAATTCAAAGAACACTTGTTTGTTTATGAATAGTATAAACATCCAATGCTCAGTACTAGCAAAACCTGCCCTCAAACATATGCAAAAATACAAGAAGGATCAAAAACTATTTAAAAAGCTGACCATTTGTTTCTTCCTGATGAAGTATGTCTTATATTCAAAAGCTTGTCCAATGTTATTCCAATCATGCACTTGGTCCAATAAAAAGATATGACCACACAAAAAACATCCTCCCTTTCATACCAGGATTTCAGTCATTCATAAAGATTTTAAAATCTTTGAAAGTACATGTTCAGTATAAGTCTAATTATACCTGAGGTTTATATTGTAGATACAATCATGAATTTGAAAACTAATGTAAGAGATCCCATCATGCTGTTTCTTACTATGCCTGAATGTTTATAGTTGTCCAAAGAGTATTCTTGGTAACTAGCTTTAAATTTTCAAATGGATAATGTAAGCAAAGTATCAAGCATATTTTGCCTTGTTTAAATAAAATTCCAATCTGAACATCTGTTTTTAAAGTTTTAATGAAAATTTTAATTTAGTGAGAAGGTACTGAATTTGGAGATCATGTCAGATTCAATGCATATATAAAAAGACTAATTATAAAATTCCTTTCTTCATAAACTTCACCAAGCATAAATGTTCTGGGGTGCTCAGATCATGTGATGGCCTTAACTATATCCACGTAGATTCCTTAATTATGTCCTCAGTGTCACTCATGCAACCCTCTTGTCCTCAAGGTATATGCATATTTGGTCTAGCTGTAACTTGTATTTAGCCAATAATTCTGTTAAAACACATGCAGAACAGAGTTTCTCTTACTCTCTGATGCACTGCTCTTGCAGGACTACCAGGAATGCAGAGTCACATAACATTTTATCCAGTAAGCACAGTAGATAGGATTCTGATAACAATCTGGGAAGCTATTTAAACATTATGTCACCATTAGTTATTTTCCAATGTAAAAAACACTCTTAGAGAAATTAACTCTGAAAGCTGAAGTTTTCCAGGAAACAAGCAAAATAGCCCAAAATGCTTTCCTTCCCACAAGACATGGGTACCAGGTGTGTCTTATTTATAACGTGAAGAATGTTCTTCTGGTGGGTGGTGCTATTATCTGCTCTAGGGCCCCCTCTACACATTATACTTAAAGTGAGATTAATGAATTAACCATACCTTAAACTGTGACTCAAGATATATGTTTAACCAATTATAGGAATGACAAAACAAGCAATAAGGTACAAAGTTATTTCACAAAAAATTTTAACAAATTTACAGCTGTTTCTAATCATGCCATTAATTAAACCTGTGGCTAAGTACTCCCCTTTGGCTGGTAGCCCCATCACCTGAGGGGCTGCCAGCCAAAGGGATGCACCACCAGCATTCCCAGAACTGCTGCTGCGGCGAGCCTCATCAGCTGCTGGGCTTGCAGCAGTGGAAGCGTTCTTTCCACCGCTGGACATCGCTGTCCCCACGGCCAGCCCTGCAGCCAACAGAACTGCCCCTGATGTCCTGACAAGGCATCAATGGTGACAGCATTCCCAGCACTGCCCATGCTGTGACCCCCACAGTCATGGAAGCTGGCACGGGGGGCCTGGGATCATGACTCTGGATTCCTCCAGCACCAGTGATAAGACAACAGGATCTAATCAGTGCTTGATCCCACAATCGTGCCTCCTGCCATGCGCATGTGTCATGGCAGGAGGCACACTGGGATTTCAATAGCGTAACTAGCCCTGAAACAGAGTCTTATCTACACTTCCACATTTTAAATAGAACAGAGATTTGAAAGTCGCTGAATTGTAAGAAATACTTAGCCTCTGCAGTGTCAGACAATCATGTTTTATTATACATAGTCCTGTCATGAAAGGTAAAAATGCATAATACCACCTTATAATATTGTATGCAAAATTGGTAAAAACAATGCCTGCCATACAAAAGGATTAGAATGGTCTAAAGCAGGAGTGGCCAACCTATGGCATGGGTGCCACAAGAAGCCTGTGTGCATGCAGCAGACTGGGGAGAGAACAGGCAGCACAGTGGCGGATAGACAGGAAGCAGAAAGAAATATAGTAGATCAGGCAGGGAGAACAAGGAAAGAAGCAGAATGCAGAGCAGTAGATCAGGAAGGGAAAGGGGATTGGAGTTGCACTTAGAAAGGGTTCAAGGCCAATTGTGGCAAGCCTGCCAAAAATAGGTTTTGCCCCCACTGGTCTAGAGCTCCCCTGTCTTTGTGCATCTCATTATTTTTAATTAAACATTAATGCAAATTCCCAGAAAAGAAACAAAAAATATTGCTTTCTAAGGGAAGTTTCAAACTTGAAGACAGACTTCACAGCATAAAATCCCTTTTAGAGAAATTAACTCTGAAAATTGAAGTCATTAGGGATAAACTATATAACCCAAGAAAGAAAATTTGTTAAAAGCAAGTTTATTTCAAGAATAGGCCTGTCAAATGGTTCTTGAAATACATTCCTAGTTACCAGATAACAATATCCCAAGGTTCATCCTCGGGGCAGTCCCTTAAGAAGCGATTAGTCATTTTCATAGTTCAAGTACTTCTGTACCCTAGCATAAAAAAGGTTAAGTAAAGAAGGGGAAAAACAAAACAAAAATGAAAAGGTACTGCACCATACCAACAATGTTAGCAGTTTTGAACAAAGAAACAAACACTGCGTTCAGTTTCTAACATTGTCTAAAATACATTTTAACATTTCACCGAAAAAGATGAACTAGATGAATGAAAATAAAAACATAAAATGTCCTTTTAAAAGGATACCAATTGGCAATATCAAGAAGTGGTCCTTGCCCAGACACAAGAACGCATTTGTTATGATAACGTTTGAACATTCTCAAAGGACTATGAGACAGCATGACCTGGTCTTGTGAAATCTGTTTGGGATAAAATAAGAACACACCATTTCTTTCAAATGCATTTTTTATTTTAGGCTGAAAAAACATGTACAGGGTTGATCAATACACTATTGTCAGTGGTTTCTGATTTCATTATCCTGTAGCAAAACCTCCAGTTTTTCTTTTTTTATTTATTTTAAAATGCATTCCCTCCCCTTCCCCAACCATTTCTGACTTTTTCTCTCCCTCTCTATTCCCTATAGACAAGCATAAGTTAAGATGTAGGATAAGCTTTAACATTTTATTTTAGGTAGTAAGTTTTATTTTTCTCTCTCCTCTTCGCAAATAAGTTTCCTGCTATTTTGATATCAATACCCACTGTTTTATAAGTGATAATTATTATGTTTGCACTGCTTTTATATTGTCTGATTACTGTTTTAGGCCTATATATGTAAGTTAGCATAAGTCATGTCAAGTTTCCACTTTGTATGTCAAGCCTCCATGTTGGGTCCTCTGCCTGGACATCCCCCGTGTTGCAACTGTATGATTCATGTACCCCTCCCAGGTAAACTGGTTCCCAGATGAATAAGAATGATTGGGAATGATTGAAATACAATGGTAGCAGGCCTCTACTGAATGGCCTGTAATGACCAGGCCATCACCTCGCATTGACTCATACAGGAACCACAGACCTCACTCAGGAACAGAGAGAAGAACCCAGCATTTGAAAGACAAAAGACCCTGCAGAACCAGCAACTCTTATCATTACAGACACCCAAAACTGCACATCCCTGCATGGAGCACACATGGTCAGTACGCCAGGGGCTGACCCTTGCTTGAGCATGCCTCCTGTCACTAGTGTCACACAAAGTCTACCCCTATAAAAAGAGGCAGTGAAGACAGACCCAGTGGGACGCCCTCTCCATCTGGACCAGCACCATGCCACACCACCTATCCACTCAGAGGCCCTGCTGGTGACCCCCCTCTGGACAACACCTCCTGGACAAGGACCCCTTTCCAGCCTGGATAGGTAGCCTATCACCCCCCACCCCGTCTTCAGCCAAGGATTTGGACTCTGCTTCTCTTCCCTAGCTGGACTCCAACCCTTCCACTGAGTCTCTTTCTCCTGCTGCCATTGTCAGTGCGTGTGCATGTACCAATAACTTCATGGGGCTGTGTAGTGTGTTGGCTGTTTAATAAAACTCTTATTTGGACCCCTAAGTTGGGTTTTGCTTTACTATGGTTTGGCCCTGCTCCAATCTCTGCTCCTTGCCCCTCTAACTTGTCTCATTTCTCCCTCTCCTGCTTCTGGCTTTCTGCCACCTCCAACACCTGTCCTGAGCTCCTCTCTGCCTCCAAACCCCCTGTTTCTTTGCTACTGTCTTATCCCCACTGCCTTTTCCCCTAAGTAACCAGGTTTCTGCCTCAGTTTCTTTCCTGGCTGTCTCCTCCTTGCCACCATTTATTTGCCCCCCTTCCCCCCCCCACCAATCTCAGCTGTCTGCCTCAGTTTCCAGCCCCAGTCTACCTTAAATAAACCCTAAGCCTTACTTCCTCAGCCAGCTTCTCTGTAGTCCACCGGTTCTAATCCCAGTTCTGGCAACTTTCATTCCCTATACTTTAACTCTCTCTCACCTTAACCTTCCCCCAAGTACCCCAGGTACCCCAAGCACACATATACACACTACCATCCAAGTTAGGAACTCACCTGTGTGTATGTGTAGGTGGGTTGTATGTGTGAACTGGTGAGTGTGTGTGCGTGCATATATATATCATTGTGTGCATGATATATGAATTAGTGATCTGTGTTTAACTTTTGGCGTGTATAGTGTATGTGCTTGAATTGGTGATAGGTATGCATGTGCCTAGGCTGGTTTGGATGTGTATGTGCCTGAGCTGGTTGTGTGTGTGTGCGCGCGTGTCTAATTGATTTGTGTGTTTGTATATGTGTAATTGTGTCACACCCTCCTGTCTAACAGTGCAATATTGAGATCCTGAGAGTTGGCCTAACCCCACAGGACAACATTTTATGGTGGAGAATACAAGCATATTGCGGGTATTAGGAGGAGTGAGAAGTGTGGGTTGGGTGAGCTAGTGTGCTTGTGTATTCGATGTCTGTTTGTGTTGTATTTGAAGCACTGCTGTTTCTGTATGGACACCTACACCATTACTGTTGTTGTGATTATAGACCTTATCCCAGAGCAGGGTGGGCATACCCAGTGTAGGGTCAGCATTATTAAGGTGAACTCCTGCAGGACAGGGGCTTGAGCACCCACAGCACTTTCTTTGTTGTTATCATTGTGTTTGTTGTTGTTGTTGTTGTGGTTGTTGTAGGGCACAGAAGTCCAGCAACCAGTATGTTCAGGCAGAAGACCCCCAGACCAGGCATAAGTGATCATAGGGCTCAGGGGGTGAAAAAGGAGGAGGCAGGTTCTCTCCAGCAGAAATGCTTTTAAGATCGTTTTGTTTTGAAGCTTTTGAGATTTTGTGTCTTGAGCTTTGAGATGTCTGAAATTCTGAGTATATTGCTGGCTGTAAGCTACTGTTTGGTGCATGACACTGGGTTTTGTTTACTGTGAAGAGTTAGTATAGTCTAGTATTTAGACCCGAGTAGAAAGGGTAGCAACCTGGTTCTCTGACTTCCCCCTTTTGTGCCAGATTTGGGACATAAGGGAGATCCAGTTCTTGAAAAGTGCTGGGTCTGGGCAGGTTGAAAACCATTATGATTGAAACTCCCCCCCCTCCAGCTTGTACCTGTATTGTTACAGCCCTATGCGAGGGAGTTAAAGAAAATGTCACTAGGAAAGATGCATGGTTCACTCATTCAGATTTGTTTCCTTACGCAGAAAGATTCAGAAAGCAAGGAGCTGTGATAAAGAGAGGGAAAGGAAAAAGATAGAGGGAAAACAGGCTGTGAGGCAGCTGTGATAGAGAGAGATGTGGAAAGTGTTTAGAAAGAGAAGAGAGAATGAGAGATTAACAGAGTTTGAATGCTAGAGAAGGTAGGAGGAAAGAGTAAGAATGCAATTTTAGGAATGACTGCTCTAGAGCAGGGAAAAGCTGCAGTTGCTTTAAGGAAAAGTTGTGTCCTGATCTCAGAGTGCTTGAGGTCATGCTATGGTCTGTTTGGGTTAAGTACAACTCCCTATATCACTGCTCCAATAAGAAGTCAGTAGCAGAGAAGACTAAGTTCTGTGCCAGAGACTGTGAATGTTTGTAACACAAGTAAAGCCAAGAGATTGCAGGGATTGTTGAGGTGTTTGTGCAAAACAGTGTTGTGTGTTTGCTTTGTGCCTGTGTTACACTCCTAGAAGTGTAGAAGTATATCCTTATTGGTAATGGGGGTGAGATGTAAGAACATGGAAAAAGCTTTCTAAGCAAAAATTCTGAGGGAGAAATTGTCCCTCTGAGGGATGCCAATGCCCTTGTTGCAGTTGGGCCATGTTGTCACTTTAAAGATGAGTTTTTCAGGAGGGCTCCACTGAGCAATTAATTTTGGGAGCCCCCTTGTTAAATAAATCACCAGACCCTCAGGAATAGGGTGAACAGTCTTTTCTATCCTGCCAACCACCCTTCTTGGCTAGCAGGAAGGAAAAGCTCTGAGCTGTGTTTGTTTTCTTTTGCAGAAACCACAGTGTAATCAAAGGTGATCAATAAACCATGAGGCCTCATTACCACCAGCAGCATCTTCCTCATCACAGCCATGGCAAAAAAAAAAAAAAATGGTCTTGCTTGTGTTGTCTTGTTATATGTTTTGTGTTTGTTTGTTTGGTTTAAGTTGTCACAGTTTAAATACATATGAATATCATAAAGATATAATAAAAGTCATTGGTAATACCCCCTCTAAAAACTGAATCTGTCTGTGGATCCCAGACCAGAACACTTCTGTCCAGCTGGACTGGAAAGTTGTTCTGATATTTGAAACAAGGGCAGCAATTCTCAAAAAAAAAAAAAAAAAAGTTTTAGATTCCACTTGGTTAGCAAAATGATATTTATTAAAGGTTATGTGCATTTTGGTTGGGGGGGTGTTGTTTGTTTATACTTCTCTTAAGGATATAAATACTATTTAGAATATCAGTATAATAAGATGTATGTAAAAACTGCATTCAAAGTCATATTTTAATAAGCAAAGAGACAACTATACCATTGTAACTGTTCAAATCAACCTCTTTATGCTATTTTCTCTCTCTTCCACCCCCAAAGGTTTTTCTCTTTAAATATCTTTTAACTGCCTAAGTTTTGTTTTAACTTCAAACCAGCTGAAGATGACACGCCTCCTTTCTATATAGCTGGACAATGGTGTGCCTGAGCTGGTAGTGTGTGTGTATGCACCTAATTGATTTGTGTGTTTGTATATGTGCAATTGTGTCACACCCTCCTGTCTAACAGTGCAATATTGAGATCCTGATAGCTGGCCTGACCCCACAGGGCAACATCCAAAACTCACTATAGAAAACACTGCTTCCCAAACATACCCTTGATGCATCTTTCTGTTTTTGCCATAATTTCCTAGCCAAAAATACTAAGTATGATACAAGGCAGAAAAAAACTTTAAGATTATTAAACTTACAAATGGACAGATCACACACCCCTTTTATCTTTTAGAACTCCTTTATTCATAGGGTTTTTACTGTCAGGTCTGTACAATCAGCTAAGACACACCATTAATTGGCCAAGTCCAGGAACAGGGCATTAGGAACACCATCATCCTAACCTTAGCAAGGTAGTGAGAAACACTTGGGTCCCATTGGGAATTTATGAAATTCCATTAGTAGTAGTTGCTTGTGGCAATACCTTACACCCATATACTCCTTCCAACCAAATTATTTCAAGGGCTTTACAAAGCATGTCTTTTCTAATAGTAAAGATCATTAATTGAAAAACTGAAATGCATTTAGTGCAGGATCCTCCCTTTATAATTCACACAAAAAACCCCCAACAAAACAAACAACCCCCCCCCCCCAAATACCCACAATTAAGAGTTACTCACTGGCACTCCCAGAATATGAGACAACTGATCAGCCTTTTTCTGGCGAAGACAGTTCCCTGCATTGGTGACAAACACAACAGGCACCAAGAAATGTCCTTGAGAATTCACTAGCTTTTGAAAAGCTACTTTAGCAGCAGGAATTGGAGTCTTTCCTCGTACCAATACTCCATCAATGTCAAAGAGAAAACCAAAAGTAGGCTGCATGTGAGGCTATAAAGACAAAAAATAGGTGAAAAAAGTATTTTATTATTTTCATCATTACACACATTCAGTAAAGATTACAGTACCCTGCCCTGATAGCACAATCGTTCTGCTCTCTCCAGGATGCTTATAACAGTAATCAGTGATCAAATAGCCTCCTTAAAGTAACATACCTTTTCAAATAAATTTAAGGCTAAAAAAATATAATGTCATTTTCCATTGGCTCTGGAAAAGCTGATTTTCACAGACTCCCTCCACAAAGTTAAGGTCAATCTACCTCTTTATATAGCTACAGACAAGTAACTCCTAAACTCCCCCTCTGACCCCCAATTTTTTTCTTCAACTATTTTAGAGCTCTTCTGACCGCTAGGCTTCTAACTTCAGTAAAGATTTGCCCATTGCTAGAGACTACACATACTATTCTTAAAGCCAGCATTTTTTCCTAGTCTTGCATATGCTTTGGGTGTCTTTACCTATCACATTGCCTTCCTATTTACTCTTCTCATAACCTGGTTCCAGCCATAAGCAGAGGCCAAATTAGTATATGGATTCTTGGTGGGGCTGGGGGAGAGAAGAGTGTATCTGGAATACACACACACAGTGCTGTACTGTGGGGTTACCATGGCCTGAAAATATGATAAATAATGAGCCTTTTGACTTTGGACTAATGTCATGCATAGCTTGTGCTATATCTCAGTAGGTAAAAAAAAAGTGCCACTTAAAAATCTGTTTACAGAGTACCTGTGCTAAAACTTGCAGCAGTTTCAAACAGGTAAAATGCATCAATTCTGAATGAGCTAATCATATGGGTACCTGTAATAACTTGCCTATATGCAAAATTACTACAAACATGTTGATTTTAAGGTCAGTATTTTCAAATTCGTCTCCTTCACACGGGGATGGAAGGCAAGGGGGCTACCTGACTGTCCCCCCAGAGACTTATTTTTCCTGCAGTAGCACAGCCCTGTAGCCCTCCTTTTAAAGTGCTGGAAGTCTAGGGCTGGGCAGGGGATGGGGTCGGGCAGAGCAGCCATGGGGGCTTCCCACGGCTCCCCCCCGCTGGAGCAGAGGCAGGCACAGCCAGAGGAGCCACAGGAGAAGACCCCATGGCTGCCCTGCCTGGCCCCAGACTCCCAGCACTTTAAAAGGAGGGCTGCGGGGCTGTGCTGGACTCTTCCCAGGGGCACCTCCAAAACGTTCTGAAACATTTTGGATGGTTTTGTTTCATTTCGGAGATGTTTCAGAGCCTTGTTTCATTTTGGATTCAGTGTTTTGGGTGCCAAAATGAACCGAAATGAAACAGCTGCCAAAATTTCACACAGCCCTACAAACTGTTCAGTAGCTTAATAACACTGCGCAGTAGCTGGGCAAAACCTGTGCTAATATGCTACTGCACAGTAGCACAAGTTACTGGACATTTAGTACTTGATTATCCAAGTACCAAACTTAATGCACAATAACTATGGCACATTAATGAACATATAGATGCACTCAATGAGAATGCTTCCTCATCTCAAATGAAAAAAAAAAGAAAATACATATTTGCAAAGAACCCTCATATTAACAATAATGAGTCACACAAAGCCTATAAGAAAATTAATGACTCTGCCTTCAAAAAAAAATTGGAATGGTGTGAAGTAAATAGGGTCATACACTAAATAATGGGGAGAAAAACCCCCAATGTAACTGCTTATTATGAACAAGACTAGACAAAGGTCCTGTTAAAAAAAATAACCTATCAACACATAATTAAAAACTTGTATTCATAATGCATAATTGACAAGGGATCTGATAAAATGTTGATCAGATGAATGTTAAAAAAATGCCAGATTTAAAGTCAATTTTTTTTCTTTTAATTATGCTGTTTAACAGTTAAGCAAGACAGCAAAGACAAGCTAGCCACATACACATGAAAGCCAGAGACTACCTAAGACAGAAGATGACAGCTGCCAGATAAGGTCCTCGACATCCTCCAAACACCCTGCTTCACCCTTACACCCCCAAAGCCCCCTACCTCCCCCACCAAAAAAAAAAAAGCCAAGACAATGCCTTAGAAACCTTGTCAAGGACCAGATACCCTTATGCTGCAATAATGAATAATTACAACTAGGACTCCAATGGAAGGTCACATTTTTAGCTTACAACACCAGAAAGACAAGGAGCTGTTACAGAAAAGTTTTGCTGGTGCGCTCATCCAGAGCCACCTCCTCTTCCTTTTGAGAAAGGACCGGTGCTTCTTTATGACCCTCAGTGCTCTCATCTGGACAGACCAACATCATCCAACATTAGCTTCCTTCATTTCTTGGAGTCTCAGAACAGCAGAGACTCCCCATACCTGAAGAAGGGGGCTTATGCCCAAAAGCTTGCAAAAAACTTTTTTCCAACAAGTTGGTTGTTTTAATGAAAGATAACACATCTGCCCAAAGAAGCTTGCCTGTCTGACATCATCCACAGTTTCATTTACACTAAACACAAATTAACCCATCCTTCATCTCCCCTGCAAGTTCAAAGCTATATTTAATAACATCTAGAAGATACACCAACATCTTCCTGTCACACTGACTTCACCTGTTTTCTAACAGATTTCTTTGACTTCTCTGTCAGCTTCAAGCTAGTTTGTCTGAATCCTGAACTGATTTAGAATTCAGTGTAATCAGGAATCCAGACAAATGAACCAGCAACAGGACCTGACCTTGCATTACTCCATCTGTGAGGAGAGCCAGGTGTTAAGATGGGAAATGACTGATGGTTTTTTGTTCGTTTGTTTTTTAACTCATCATAACAGGGTCAAATTAAGACATATATATGCATCTGGAAGGGAATTTGACAGGAGGAGATCCTTGCCAGGGAAGCCAGTCTGATTTAATCCAGAATGAGATGGAGACAGATTAGCGGTTCCAAAGTCTTTGCATGAGGTCACTGGGTCAACCCTCAGAGTCTCAGGACCCTCAGTCTCAGGACCTCGATGTGTGTCACCAAACTGCTGACGGATAGCGCCCGCGGGCCTGGGGTAAGTCACAGACCCGTGTGGAAGCCGCTGAGGCGGTCAGCCGGGGCGAGAGCAGCCGCCCGGACAGGCCGGGGGGAATAAGCGTGGCTCGTGTCCCCCACGTGCCTTGGGAGGGCTTCGAAGCCGGCCCGAGACCTTGGCGCCGCCGCGCCCGCTCCCGCAGCCCGGGGGCCGGGACACGTGCGGGCGTTGTAGGGGCGCCCAGGCCGGGCGTAGGCTGC
>NW_017728917.1:29716322-29728859 GCF_001723895.1 Crocodylus porosus
AGCACGTCTGGCAGCTCCCGCGCGCCGACTGCACCCGCTGCTGCGTCACGGGCAGGGCGGGGCCTGAAGGTGAGGCCACGCCCCCGTGGCGGGGCTGCCCGGGTGCGGGGAGAGGAGGCTCCGCCCGGGCGGCCCGGGCGCTAGGGGTGTGGGACCTGCGCAGCCTCCGCCCCGGGGCCGGCGGGCGGGAGCGGCCCGAGCGCCCCAGCGACAGGCCGGGGTCCCCTTCCACCGGGTCCGAGTAGCGCCTGGACACGAGCGGGGACGGGGCCAAGCAAAGAGCAGCTGCCGCCGTGCGCTCAGCTCTGCCGGCGCCGCCTCACCGTCCTTCGGAGCCAGCTTTGATGCAGCGCAGGACCGAGGAGTTTGGAAGCCCAGAAACAGCCGCAGGCACCTCTTGCTCTTGCCGCTGCCTAGTTTACCGGCTTTACGCGCGGCAGACTTCTGTCTGAAGTCCTAGCAGCAGGAGCGGCATTGCGCTGGTCTCCAGGCAGAGCTCCATAACACAAAATTGACTGGTATCATGAAACAACAACAAAAAGACCAACATAAAATGCCGGTACCCAAACATGCATTTTATAAAAGTTATTGGTTATGATTTTAGCCCCTCAGGAGTCTCTTCACAAACAAAGAGCCATGGTTTTACACACATGACAAGAACCTGTGTCTCGCCCAGGTTTGTCAGGGATGGGGGCAGTGTCTCTGCTGTATCTTCTGGCTGCTGAAAGGTGTCAAGAAAAAGGCAAGGACAGGGGGCATCAGTTAATGGATACACTGAAAAACTATTCTTGCTCATCTTGTGATACCCCTCAGATAAATCTATTCCTTGGTACTTCAAAACTTACTGCTCACCACATCCTCCCCCGCAGGGAGGGCATTAGGCAAGGGGTGCAAGGCGACATAAGGATCAGAAATCAGTGGCTCAGAAGATTATTCCCCCTCAGTCTGCACTGCTCCCATCTTTGGCTTCTAAAAAAAAAGAAGCAAAATCCAGCTCAGCACCAACATCAACAACACGTCAAACAAAGAAGATATTAAAGGAGCCAAATATAGGAATAAAAGCCAGACACCTTGCTCTTCCCAGTACCAGTGCTCACAGGTAGCACTAACACCAGCACCACTCAGGGGCATTAGGCTCATTGCAAATACAAAGGGCTCGCCTGCCTCATCATCACTGCTGTGAGAGGGGACAGGCTTGCTGCGTCCTGGCTCACACAAGGACTTTGCACAGGAAGAATTGTCCAAAGCAAGCAACTGAACACAACCAGATCTGTGAGCAGCTGCCATAAGCCATTTTGAACTATACAGATGCTGCATTTGCTTCAGAAAGCTATGCCAGGCACTAGGGCATGTCCAACACATTGCAGGACTAAAAACACTTAATGGGTGTACCAAGGGTGGACACAGTCTGTACCCAAAACAAAACAGCATGGCTACCCTATGGCACTCCACACGTGTTGCTGCAAATGATGTCCGTACAGCTCTCAAATATAGAATCCCCTAGGGCTTCGGCTATTCTAACAAACTCCATAGTCATAACTCTGCTGATGGTAGCAACATCATAAGCTGAAATGTAAACAGGATGCATATCTTTTTTACCACCATGTCATCACCTGATAACTAATCACCTATCAAGTTTGCTTGTGAAGATGGGGCTTGAAACAACTCTCATCAAGAGCTGGTGTCTCAGCACATGGGATCTGTTCTTCTCCTTTTTCCTCAGATCACATCTGAGCACTGCTTGGGTCAATGAGGGTTCAAGCTGCAGCCACTATTTTATTTTACAGCACTTTCATACTCTTTTTAAAATATTCATTTACTCCATTTTCACATTCTCACTTTTGCACTGCATGACAGAGCTGGTATATTCTTCTGCCATTTTCTGTTAGTCTAATTACTGTTTAATAATTGATGCATTTCTATTGCTTTTCTCAACCACTATTCTACTGGCACCTCTTTTCACTTCAGGATGTCTTTTTTATTTTTTTTAAAGACCCTGCATTTTAATTTGATTGTTTTCCCCAACCATTCACTCAACTGTTTTTCCTTTTGTGCGCTTTCCCTTTGCCCATTGTCATTTTATTTTCCTTTCCCCCTGCCATCTATTTTCCTCTTTCCAGATCTATGTAGTCTCTGTCTGCTCAGTTTGTAAATGTGTTTATTATACTAATGCTACTTTTCATAATGCATCAATTTTAGTCCATTATACTACTGCTCAGAGGACACAAGCTCAGTATTGGTAATTCTAAAGTTAAAAAAATTGAGGTTAGATGCTTAAAATCATAAGATTTTTAAAAAATGCATTGTGTGGCCTCTCTTATGAACTCTCACAGTCCACTGTCAACCTGCAGACAACAACTATGATTGTAGCAATCATCAGGTTTAATAAAAACAGGGTGATAAAGAAATAACATCAAACTTTAATTGTGGAGCAGCAAACAGATAACCTTTCCCCTCAACTAGAGGGACCATCTCCTAATTCCCAACTTCCTCACTCTTTTAAATTATAAGGCAGAGCAAAAGGCTTTGACTGGCTGCTTTAATGCAGCTTCTTTAAATGCGCTGCACCCCTGCCTGAAATAGACTTTGTGGGTTGGATCCAAGCTCTTTGGAGGCCAGATTTGGCCCATGGACCATAGGTGGCTGACTCTTGATCTACAGAGGTGAGGTTACTAGCCGGGTGTCCTCCTCAAACTGTGCTGAGCAGCCAGAACATTCACAAGGGTCTTTGTCCTTCCATGTGCTCTCAAGCTTCCAGCTTCTGTAGTTTGAATCTCAAATTCTTCCAAGTTCCTTTTACTTCACCAGTTCTGATACCATGTTGTGATTATCCGTTTCAGTAAAAACAGGCATGCACAAATGAGGAAAAAAACCCCTAACTTTAAATTGCAGCCAATAAGCAACACTTTCATGTGCTTCTGTCTTTATACCAACTTCCTTGTAACTAAGAGTGCTTGTACATGTGACAATGTTGCCATATAAATATGATGAAAATCTCCCTTTGTGTAGTTTAATGGTGTCGCACTTTACACGTATGCGAGGTTTGGGTGTCCCAAATTATTCCTCATCATAACAAACTAAACCACATCCCAATGTAGTTTAGTTTGACACAACACAAATTGCACCAATACAGCCAAAAATCTGTCACGTATACATAGAAATTCACTGAATTATGTGTACTGAGCCCCTTTGTCCACCGGGGGTTGCTACAGCTTTTGTGTTGTGGGCCCCCTTTCCCCACCCAGTGTCGCTACAATTGGCAGGTACTTGCATTTGCAGGTATTTGTGTGTAATGAATGTTTTAGCACACCAGGTGTAGCTGTAGAGCCTTCCTTGGATCAACCTTCTGCTGACCTCGTTTTCTTACTTCTCTAAATAAATATTTCAAACAAAGCATTTTATGTTAGTTGTCTTCAATTTCACTGTATTGACAGCTAGGATGTATTGTTGGGGTTGAAGATTGGGGTGGCTGAACTATGATAGGCATCCATGAGCACAGGAGCACAGTAACATTCAGTAAAGTCATGTTACCAGTTTCCCCAGGTCTACAACCCCCACCTTTTAAATGAGAAGCCCCGAGCAGTAAAACAATGTGGGTGCTCAGCAAAACATTGAAATGGCAACACCCCAAATTCAGGTTCGGGTGGCTAATGTGGATGTCAAGTCGCTGCCATATATTTCTTAACAGGTCCCATTTTCACAGCCAGAGCTAGGCGCCTGCCAGAAGCAGCCAGTAAAATTGCACTCCCAATTTTGCCAGGTCTCACAGCAGGGGTGACACATAGGGGGTGCATTGTGTACCCCCAAGCCTGACAGTGCACCACCTGTAAAAAGGCGCTGTCAACACAGTCAGTGGTGCCACTCATCACGCTGCCACTGATACTGCTGGTGGCATCTGCGGGCGGTCCACAGTTCCCACTGGCCTCTGTAGACGCTGTTGGCAGCGGCTGCAGGTGGTCACCAACCCTTGCTCGGCACTTGCCACTCCCCCACCCCCCACTGCCAACAGCACCAATGAAGTCTGGGGGAGCCCCCCCACTTACCACACTCCCGCTGCCACCGTGCTCCCACCGCCACCGTAACCCCCAGCCACCAGGGGCACACGCCGTTCATGTCTCACAGCACCCTCTTTTTACATGAGACACCCTCAGCAGCAAAACAATGCAGGTGCTCAGCAGAACACTTAAACAGCTGAAGCTGAATGCAGAGTTGAATGGCTGCTGCGGGTGTCTGGTCCCCGCACCCCATTTCTTAATAGGTCCCATTATCACAGCCACAACTAGGTGCCAGAACCCAAGACTGAAAATACACTAATAGTTTTGCCAGGTCTCACAGCACCACCTTTTTACGCAAGATGCCCTTAGTGGTAAAACAACATGGGCACCCAGCAGAACTTGAATGCCTGAACCCCAAATTCAGGTTTGGTTGGCAACTGTGGGTGTCAGGTCGCCGCCCCATCTTTCCCAATATGTCTCATTAACACACCCAAAGCTACGCCAGGCATCCAGGAACAATTGCTGCCAGGGCGGTGGTTGAAGGGCCAGCAGCAATTCCTTTGATGCTTGCATATGACCATTCAGTACAACAGGTGTGCCAGAGGTGGCCACAGCATCACCTACCCAGCAAAAGTCCAGACTGTCCTGACACCAGAGCAGGCAGTGCAGTAGCCAGCCTTCACTTAACCACTTGGAGGCAGGGGGTGGGTGCTCACAGCAGCTACAGGAAATGAAGAACCAAGACAAAGAAATTACCTTGAACTTGACTCAACCTCTGTTTGGTCTTTTCTGAACATCCCAAAGGAGGAGTATGCAGCACTCCACCATGAACCTGACGCTGGAGTTGTTCTGCATCCCCATGCCCAGGGACTTATAAGTTATGAGAAAGGGACATTAGATGTTTTTGGGTGACTAGGGCTTAGTGGGATGGGAGTAAGTGAGGGAGGGGGTTAGAATTGGAAGTGGCAAATATGTCCACTGTTTGCAGTCGCACAATGTTTCACATATATGGGGGTGTACGTGCTGGGACTCCTCTTGGTTGCTTGTTTTTTTTCCTGTTACCAGCTACCTCATCCACACGTGTGTGAAGCTCAGACACCAGCACACACTGGAGTTTAGTGAATGTCTGAGTACTGCTGCAGGCAGTGACATTCAAGGAAAGGCATGATGGAGGCTTTGGTGGCGGCCCTCTCCATTGTGAGTACAGGCCACTGATCATTTGGGTGATGAAATGCTCAAGTCATTTTTAAAGATTGTAGAGAGGCAGCAGTTCACCAGGAGATCATGGCCAGTATAATAAGATTCTTTGACCTGGCCGATAAGTTCTGCCTGAATGCAGAGCGGAGCTGGCATCAGGAGGGAAAGTTTAGAACGGAGCTCCTTAAACGACTGACCAACAGCCCCATTGAGATAAACTCACTGACAGGTTCTGTGCCTGTGAACGAGGGGCGCCCCTCCTCTAGCCATGGAATGAAAGTACTAGTATAATTTAGGGACAAAGGGGAAATTGAGACAGAAGGGGCTTGGGAGGTGGGGAAGAGAAGACCCTGTGACAGGTTGTATTGCATTCTTAGCTGTGATTGAATTGCTCATGCTTCCATAGGAAAACCTATGCGAGGTTGAGACAGAGGTTGCAAGGTGGCAAAGGGGGACAATGACAGGTGGGTGATAGGATCTTTATCAGTGAGTTGCTCACTTATACTTCTATAGCAAAACCAAGGAAAAAGGTTGAGACAGAGGGTGCAGGGACAGGGGGGAAACAGAACCAATGATGGGTGACAGGCTTTCGGCAGTGAGTGAATGAATTACTCATCCTTCCACAGGAAAACCTAAGTGAGGTTGAGCCAGAGAGTGCAAGGGTGGGGTGGAGGGCCAATGAAGGGTGATGGGTTTTTAGCTGTCATTGCATTTCTTTTGTTCTGCTTCATTTTACTGATATTTCAATAAAGTCTTAGATTAATTTCAAAAGAATTTTCTTCCATGTCTTGCTGATGACATGGGAGGAGTTGCAGTGGCGTGGCCTGCCTGCTCACCCCCTAGCCCCAGGTTGCGCCCTCACAGCACACAGAGGCGCAGGAGGGAAATACTATAAGATTTTTTTTATTGAACTGTCTGTGCTTCTAAGGCCATGCAGGCAATGGCCTCTCAGATGCCCGGGAAGGTGTCAATTCCTGTGGTAATATCATCCTCAGTGGCAGGGGGCAGGAACGTGTAGCAGTGCAATGGGCATCCATCCAGCCATCAGCAGAGGTTGTATGGCAGCCTAGATTTGTCCCCAGCACTATCATAGCTCAGGGTCCCAAACCAGGAGTACAGGTATGCCAGGGGCACCAGCAGGATGAGCAGGAGCAGGAGCAGGAGCAGGGCCCAGTGGCTTGGGCTGCCCTCTGCCTGCACAGATTGTCACACAGTAACTGGGGGACACGCTGCAGGGGCATGCTCAGTGTGCAGCACTGGCATGAGGGGGAGCTGTCCTGTCATCTTCCAAGAGAGGGACCCTGCGGGGAGTGGGAGGGTGTGGCCAGCCCCTTGCCCCAGTTGTTCGGGAACCCCTTGCCCCAGTTGTTCGGGAACCCAAGCAGTGCTGTGTGGTACAGCAGGAGCTGGAACTGGAGCTGCAGCTGGAGGCAAGGCAAGAAAAAATATTCCTGCCAGGCCAAGCCCCTTTCCCCTTGCCTCCAGCAGCTACTCCTCCTCCTATTCCTGCCACTGCTGTGCCACTCCGGGAGGCAGTGGGGAGAGCTTCAGCCCCACACATGGAGATCCAGCTGCAGCCCCTGGATGCCTTCTGCCTTCCAAGGCATTCAGGAGCTGAAGCCTGAGCTCCACATGCTGGCAGAAGCTGTGGGGCTGAAGCTTCTTGCCCCCCACCTCCCCAGAGTGGTGTAGTACAGCAGTGGCAGGTGGAGGCGAGGGGGGCAGAACAGCACCCTGCTGGTTGTGCACATGCAGCCCTGGGTGCTGCACAGGGCAGGGGGTGCGACAATAGCTGTCAGGCTCCAGGTCACCTCCAAGCTGGCCCAGGAAGCCAGCACCTCCTCCCAGCCCCCAACCTCTGCTGCTGGGCCAGGCTGTCCCAGACAGCTAGGGCTCCATGACAGCCCCACCCAGCTTGGGTGAAGGGAGCCACGCAGCTCCTGCAGCCC
Organism: Crocodylus porosus; assembly: GCF_001723895.1. NCBI lineage: Eukaryota > Metazoa > Chordata > Crocodylia > Crocodylidae > Crocodylus > Crocodylus porosus. The sequence continues at coordinate 29,723,464 of NW_017728917.1, forward strand.
TAGCCCCAGCTGTAGCCTGCTGCAGACCCAGACCTGGCAGCCCAGTGCAGGCTGGTCCTGCTGCCTCCACCCTCACAGGGAACCATGGAAGGGGAAGAGGGGTGGGACTAGCACTGCTGTCTGCTCCAGAGAGCACAGCCCAGCCCAGGGCTGTAAAGTTTCTAGGATGCTGTGGGGCTTTGATTTAACTTAAATCAGGAAGGGGTCTGAGATAAAGTTGCATCAACAAGTTTGACCCAAATCAGTTAAACCTAGTTGATCGTAGTATCAGACTTATCTTAAAATAGCCATTTTGAAACTGGTTTATGTGCACTGAACTTACATTCTGTTACAGGTTTAAACCAATTTCTGATCACTTAAACTGGTTTGTGTGTAACTTCTGTACTTAGCATAAGAGCGCTCAGCAGGCATCTCAGGAAAAACATTAGGCTTCAGACCTAAACTTAAAACCAATACTATATGCTAAACCCTTAATAGATGACTATTTTTGTACACTAGTAATTCTCAATCAGGGTGCCTTGAAATCCTTTCAAGGGTGCCATAGCCTTACACAACAACATCCTGACCTGCTGTGGTCTTTCCAAATTCTTTGCAACAGAAAAATTGTTCTATTATTTTTCTGTAATCAATAAGATAAACCTAAGGGCCGGCATTTTCTGAGGGGTGCCTTGAACCTAAAAGCATTGAAAAAAAATCACTGCTGTACACATTACCTGAGTGGAAATAATGCATCAAAACAAACAGTCTGACCTAACCACATAACAGATATACTAGCCAAGTTCTCTCAGTATTAGGATAGATAGGGATTATAACCATAAGACCCTACAGCAGTTTCTGTGGTACTAGAAAGTGAATTTCCCTACTGTCAAAGGGCAATTATTCTCAAAACTCACCATATACCAAGCCACTCTTCACCATTTAGCAATGTGGAATGTTTGTAACAGTCTGGGTATTAGATGGATTGGTTGTGGAACTTTGGAAATATTTAAGGAACTATGTAACTAGGCATAACTATAGGACTTCATCAGAGAAAGGAAAATAGTGCATTTTTTATCATTTTAAACAAAATCTATTGAAAAGGAACTACTGTGGGGAGGTTTCCTTCAGAAATGTATTTGGAAGTAAAGTGGTGCATTTTTGGAAATTGTTTGGGTAGTTGAGAAATGTTTATTTTTTAATTATTTTCTTTTTGGATTATTCAGCCAAAGCAGAACTTTATTTCATTTCATGTGCATTACCAACGAGGACTAAAAAAAGAAAATGAAAACAAAAAAATCTGAGTGGAAACTTGTTGCTTTTGTGTTGCCATAAGAATTTTTATAGTGGCACGAAGGCCAAGCAAATGGACATCCTTGGTTCTTGTCACACCACACATGTCCAAACGTTCTGGCTGCAAAGTAGGTAGTATCAATCTGTGCCACTGTTTAACAGCAGACATCTGTTTCCCTTAAAGCTCATTCTTCAGCTGCCAAGGAGAGGAACTCCTGGGCTTGAGTGGCCCAATTCTGTGCACCCCTGGAATTCTTGCATTGGACCAGGCCTCTTAAACTCTTACCTAGCTTTGCTCCGCTGAGAGATGTGCTGGTTCAACATTTTGGTGTGATCCTGCAGCTGGGACTGCCAATCAGCTGATTTTCAGCCACGGGATTGCATGGAAGGCAGCCTTTCCTCTTTACAGAAAAGCATCCTAGAGGCATGTCTCTAAGTAGGGTACACATTGCATGTTGCCCCACAGGATCAAGGGGTGGGACAATAGGTGACATATTTGCCCAATGTTGCAGCGCTTCATTTAGTAACATCTATTTCTAGCCTAAGTGAAAGTGACCTGGAAAAGGTCTTTGGTCTCCTTTTACCTGGATTCCTTTGTATATTTCCAAAATTCACCACCTTCTAAAAAAATGTGCATTTCACTGTTGGATAAAAAGGCTCAGTAGACCCAATGATCTGTAAGGTCCCTTCCAGCCCCTAACAACTATGAAAATCAAGTTTTACATGTATCCTGGCTTCTGGAAGAAAACTGATGCATTATGAGAAGTAACATGGATAGGGCAGATGGGAACTGGGAAACTCACATTGTAACTGAAGGCACATGAGAAATACAAGTTTCTATTTTCCCATACATAAAATATGAACAGTAATAATTGAAACATCAGAACTATTATGTTGAACCATAATTAACCTGAAAAGGTACAATTTTATCTGTATTACCTGTTCCTCCTGCCTGTTCCTCATTTTATCACTCACTTGGCTGCCTCTTGATTCAAAGTAGATGCCAAGTTCTTACAGACAAGAAGCACATCTTGGTATGTTTGCACAACCATACCATGGAACTTCATCATTGCAATGTACATTCACTAGGCTATGAGCAAGACATAATTTAGGGCGTGTCTACACGCTACAGCAACATAGCATGCACAGTGTCTACATATGACCAGCAGCTCCTGTGCTGTAGTGATGTGCTCCCCCAGTATAGTGTGCCACTACAGTGAAGTAGCTGCTAAAAATAACCGTGCACCATATATACGTCATAGCATGGGCTGTAATTCCTTTTGAAAGTTCTAGATCACAGCACAGCAACATCGCTGTAGTCACACATATAGAGTATATGTTTTATTCCCTCACAGAACTAACGAGGTTATTTATTAGTTAATCAGGTTCAGGCTCTTATAACTTTGGCAATTCAAATTTCATAAGTTATACAATGTACTTAAAAAGTGAAGAGACAACTGATTAATATACTGGCTAATGTTTTGGTAAAATTATGTTTATCCACAAAACAGACAAATTCCCAGTGTTCCTTTAACAGGTCTCTTGGTAACACCTGGAGCAGTGCCTACTTAGAACAAGTGTATGGTTGGTCTGGCTACCAATGCCATGGAAGAATTATCAGAGGACTTGATGCCATAGGATTTAGTTCCTTGCAGCTATAATACTGCTGTTCTCAACAAGGCTCAAATCTCCAAATCATGTACTGTCGTCTGTCTATGTTAAGTACACTTATTCCTGATCAACTTCCTTATACAAATACATTTTGAAAGCAAGCAGGTCTTCTTTTATTTTTCTGTTTAAGGACAGCTCATGGTAAAAACAAACCAAAACAAAGAAACAAAAAACCCTTTTCTTCTCAAAAGGTGCCACACCAGATTGTACTAACGATCCAGCAAAACTCTTGGCCCCTCTGATAGTAACATAGATTACCCAAAAACAGACAACTCTTCTACCCCAATATTACATGTTGCCAGTTATGCAATGATATAAATATGGAGGGAAATATTACGCTAAGCATGATATTTAATTACCCCTATCTGAGTTTGGCATACCTCCAATCACATCTTCATCAACTCCTAGTGTGCTGCTGGAAGGAAGGTCAAGTACCTCAGGACACGTGTGACACTAACATCGTCACTCTCTACAAGAACAAGGGAGCCAAGGGTGACTGCAACAATGATAGGGGCATCTTGCCTCAGTGTCACAGGAAGGCATTTGCCAGCACCATCGTGAAATGTTTGCAATAACTTGCTGACAGTGTCTACCCAGAATCAGTGTGGATTCAGAGCAGGGAGATCAACAGTGGACATGATATTCTTCTTCTGCCAACTGCAAAAAAAATGCAGAGAACAAAAGCCACTGTACCTGTACCCATTTGTTGACCTGAAAAAAAGTCTCTGACATTGTCCACAGAGCAGGTTTGTTCAAGGTCCTGGTAAAGATTGGCTGTTCCCCAACATTATTCAGTATGATAGGGTCTTTCTATGAAAACATGCAGCCCACAGTTCAGTTTGATAGATCAACCTCTGACAGAGTGGAGTGAAGCAGGTTTGTTTGCTGGCACCCACTCTCTGGGGTGTTCCTTTCTATGCTGCTGCACTATGCTTTTCATGGCTTGGAGGAAAGCATATACACCTTCATACAAGATCAGATGGCAAACTCTACAATCTAGCACATCTAAAGGCCAAGACAAAAGTAGCCTTGGGAGAGGCATATAATTATTAGGGAGCTCCTTTTTCCTGATGCTGCACTCACTGCCCATGAAGGAGGCCAACTACAAATACTCATGAATCACCTCTTCCATGCTTGCAGGACATTTGCCCTGTCCATCAGTATCAAGAAGACTGTGGTCCTAGGACAGGGTGTTTTCCAGTCACCATCTGTCAGTCTTGACAACACGCCTCTTGAGGCCGTGAACAAGTTCTGCTACCTTGGATCCATGGTGAGCTACAACTTCTCTCTACAAGAAGAGCTACATGTGCACATTGGAAAAGCAGGTACCACTTTCAGTGAGCTCTCCAAATTAGCCTGGAACAAGACAAAACTCACAATCAAAACTAAGCTCCTTGTGTACAAAGCTTTTGTCCTTATGTATTACAGTGAGACATGGTCAACATATGCACATCAAGAAAAGATTCTGGACAGCTTCCACCTACGCTATTTATGGCTCACCCTCAATATCAAGCAGCAAAACAGAATCACCAACATAGAGATCATTGCTGAACCAACCTGCCAACCATCACTGCACTACTCAAACAGTGGTGCCTACACTGGCGTGGTCATCTTTGCAGCATGGAAGATAGGCGTATCCCAAAGGACATCCTGTATGAGCAAATCCTGCAGATGTGGAGCAGGTTGCTTTTCTTGAAGAGAAAAATAATGGACATAAAGGTATTGGGTTTCATATCAATAGAGTACAGAGTAGCAGCAAACTGCCATGTCCTCTATGATAGCCTCCTTAGAGATGGGACAAAGTGCCACTCCTTTCTCAGTCATGAAGTCCAACATCATAACGAGAAATGGTCACTCAAACTACAACAAAAACATGACCGAAGGAAACAGTCTGTCAGTACAGTAGCCCTTAATGCCAAAAACACCTGTGACCACTGTGGCTGGAACTGCAAATCTAACATTGGTCTTTACAGCCACAAGAGAAAATGCACCACCAGTCAATAGAATAGCTGCAATATCCACCATCACTTGTTGGTGAAAAGATGCCATCAAAAGTTTGGCATGGGCACAAAATATTGGTCATAAACTATGAATGGCTGAATTAATTTAAAAAATGTGTGTTGTTGAGGCGTGGTGGATAATTTTGTTTACATACTTTTCAGGATTATGACCATCTACCATTAACATACAAACAATTTTCTTTATAAAGAAGGGCATAAATAAAAAGGACAAATCTGTTTTCACCAAATACACACTCCAGGCCCTGGGTTAAAGCTGTTGCAGCACAGTCATGATGAAGATGGGGATAACAAACGAGGCAATGATGAGAAGAGAGCGGTAGTTGAGAATAGGGTAAGAAAGTAGGGCTGTGCGAAGCTTTGGTTGCTGGACCCAGGCTCCATGCCAGTAAGGGGCGGAGGAGCAGGGGGCAAGCTGGAGAAGGGGGAAGGGGACCG
>NW_017728917.1:29728959-29770202 GCF_001723895.1 Crocodylus porosus
CCCAGCCCCATCAATGGCTGCCCTACATGGCCCCAGCATCCCAGCACTTAAAAAACAAAGAAAGAAAGAAAAAGCCCCACACTCACTGGATGCTGCAGTGGCCATCGGGGCCTCTGGGGGCTCATGGCAGAGCCCCACTCTGCAACGCAGGGCAGCAGGGATCACCCCCACTGCCTGGCAGGAGCCGGTGAGTGTAGGGCTTTTTAAAAAATTTTTTAAAAGTGCTGGGATGCTGGGGCTGGGTGGTGGGGATGAGGCCTGTTTGATTCAGAGATGCAGCCGAATCTCCAAATCAGATTTAGCTGAATCAATCTGGGACAGTGATTCAAATCAGCAGATTGAATCACTGTGTCCTGAATCGAAACAGAAGCAAATACTATCTGCTTTGCACAGGACTAAAAGAAAGGTACTAGGGACAAGTTTGGGTAAGACTATGATGCTGGGCTATTAGTTTGAAGTGGGTTGGATGGAAGAGTGAGGGCAGCAGGTTGATAATAGGAAAGTACTCAAGTTGAGTGAATAGAAAAACTAAGCAGTGATTTGAAGATATTTTGAATTTGTCACTTCTTTTATGGAATAAACAGTAAGTAAGAATAGCTAGTAGGCAGCAGTGGAGTAGACAATAGGGAATCTACACAGGGGTCTGTAGTCCTGCTTGTGGTTAGAGTACATTACAGTAGAAGTTATGGCACAGAAAAAAGGAGAAAGCTGAAGTGCATGCTGGCATGACATTTATGGCTCTAGCATGATAAATATAACACAAGCTATTGTGTAAGCTTAATGCAGAAGTAAGTCATGATATTAATGGGCATCATATTAAATGCAGATGAGTGGAGGGGTACTGCAGGTAAGGAACATCTGGCAAGCCAAACACCGAACAACTGAAAAACAAGGGTAATCATATTGAGGACCTCAAGATCTCCTTATTAATATAATAATGATGATAATGAAGTTCTTGAGTGAAGACTAGTGGGATGTTTACTCAATCTCTAGAACAAGGGGAAATCTATTCTTAGAACAACTTAAATGGACAAGGACTTTACAGTAGAACAGAGCTGACCACAAATTAGGTGAGACAGTTTAATATGCACGTGTGTATAAACACACAAACAGAAGAAAGAATACTACTAACGCAAAAAGAAAGTTAGCTGTACAGGGAAGAGGACAGTGTCTCAGATTACTTTTTGCCTCAGGCTTAAAATTCAGGTGGAAAATAGCTTTGAGGACGTTTCCCTGCCGCAGTAAACTTAAGAATACTGTATGCTTGTTTGTCTTATTAAACAAGAGTAGACTGACCCCAAGTTTTGATGTTAGCATTAATGCATGGCTGTACCTCATGACTGACACTAATGTAATTCTATCCAATTAAAAAATCCGTTAAAATGGTGTTTGACTTTATTTCCCAGGTGCATGCTGCAATTATTCTAGAGCACAAAGCTGAAACCAGATTGCCTGCAGGTGTTAACTATCAAAGCAAAACAAAAAAATGTTCTCAACCAAGTAAAAACAAGTAGATGACCTGGTCTAGAAACATCTTGTATTATAATTCCATTGGCTTTAAATGGAACTACTCAGCAGAGGTGAGGAAAAATGAAGCTTAGACTTATTGTGAATGATCAGAAATACATCTGGGGAGGCAGGTGAATTTGCTTCAGGTTTCAAATCCTAGATCTTGGAGGCAGTGGCCTACAGCATTGCAGTCTATGCTGGCAAGAGCCTTTTGGTCGCCGTTTTCTTTTCAGCATACTAGTATCTGAGAACTAGTATTGACAATTTTCTTCTGCTGCCAATGACTGATAGCATTACTGCATGCTGCCTCTCATATTACTTAACTACCTGAATCCAGTTGTGGCTCAATATTATTTGGGAGAAGATAGCCTCTTATTTTTCCTTGAGTCAGTCCTTGTAGCAAGTTGATCCAATGCTGCTAGGAAATAAACTAATAAGGGAAACAACTAGCAAGAATTTAACAGAAAGCCCTATTTCCAATTAGAATACTGTGATTTGTTCTTGTTAACCAAGGATGTGTTATGGTAGGAAGCTTGGGAACAACGTATTGGCAGTTTGCATACATTAAAGAAGACTTGCTGAGAAAGCATTTGAGGGGTGCCCGACAGCAAAGCAAAGAAGAAAGCCTCAAGAGATAAGGATACTAAGCAAAAAAGTAAATGCAACATAAAGCCCCCCTCTACACATTACAGGTGTTGTGCAGTTAACCAGTTAATTGCACAATTACCTGGAGACCAGCTACATATGCAAAATAAATATCACAATAACAGTCTCCAACCAGCTAGAAAGTCTCACTTTGAAAATGTGTACTAACTGGTTGATATTGAGCTTCCATTTGCAGGTGTAGCAAGGTCTCACCTGTGGCTGGGAGCCCCACTAACTGACAGTACTTCCAGCTGCAGAGGTGCACCATGCCCAGTGTAAAAACCCTGAGCCCTACAGATCACAGCAGCCACGATCCCTCGGGCTTGGGGGTTTGTGTGAAAGCTCCCCAGACCCTGGCAATCATGGCAGCTGCAAACCCTAGGGCTCAAGCATACGGCAATCCTCTGGCTTGGGGGTTTCCCACACCCTTGGGGCAAGGGAAAAAATCACCCTGTAATGACCCTCCAGCCCTTGGGGTTTCCGTGTTCCCATTTCCCAAGTATCAAACAGGGACTAAAGGAGAGAGAGTCAGATGCACCCTGTCCTATTTATGTTGTTAATTGGAGAAAAGACCCTAACACAGAAGAGAGAGAACCATTGTTTAAAGAGCTATATCCTTCCTATAGCATACTTAGCTACCTAGGTGCAATAGCTGCATTCCCTAATTATTGAACAGTAACATGCTTTTGAGGGATGAACCAATAAAGTATTTGCAGCTTTTCTAAACCTCCTAAGCCCCTTTAAAGCATGAACCTTGGCATGCCACCCCACAGTTCTGGTCTGGGATAATGTTAATACAAGGTTTTTTGCATAAAACTGCTGAAAATAAGCCTCAAAAGCAAAAGTGGGACAAAGGCCTGAGACAGCTTTTAAAGTTTATGTGGGGAAAAAAGATTCATTCTTGAATGTTAAACAGTATATGCTGTTGTCTTTCACTCATTGTTCCCCTTCTATAACATTCCCATGAATTCTCCACCAATGTTCTCTGCAGATGAAAGGGAGGAGGAAATTAAATCTTGTTAAGCTGATTGACTCAAATCTCGGTCATGAGCCTGCAGTCAGTCAAATGTACCCAATTAGACAAGAAGCTAAATGAAAAGCACTGTCTAGAGTAATATTTTATAAATTAAAATGTTTTCTTTAGTTACCAAGTGAAAATAGTCTTTTCTTGTAACTGGTATTCCTCTTTCAAATTTTTTCTAAAAAGTCTTTCCTTTTTCCTGTGCCTCCTGTTTAACTTTATCCTGCTATAAACATAATTGCAAAGTATATGGTGAGACACATTATACTTTGTATCACATATTCCATTAAGAATTTCTGTTCTATTGTCAAAAAGCATAGAAGTCATTGACTAAATAAACCAAGTTCATTATGTAACCAATGCTATGAAGATGCGAGTGAAACCTTCAAGTTCTCATCGTACTCAATTTTAGATCAGGACATCTCATGTACACTACAATGGATCCTGGAAGTAGCTTCCTGCAGAAACTGAATTTCCTCACCTACTTGTTTCACACTATACTCCCTGCAGACAGCACCTATGTTTCTTAAACAGCAATTTCAAATTATTTTACATTCACATCTGTACAACTCACAGTATTTGTTTTAGTAACTTTAAAATTCAAAATAGTTTGAGTAGCTCTGACTTCTTCTCTTGTCCCATAATACAACAGCTAAGAGAGCACCTGGGGACATGCACATCAAGCCCCTTAAACAAGAGGCTACTTATTATTTCCATTCTCCAGTTATCATTACGAAAAGGACACAGGTTCCTGGAACAAACTTGAAAAATAAAGAAAGAAGTCAGTTTGTATAAGTGTTTTACTAAGAAATTCTGAACATGTTACAAAAGAGAAGTATATTTACAGTAGTTGCTGAAATATCCAGCACTTAAGCAATCCAACCAAGCACTGTTACAAGCCATTCATGGATAAGAGCTTTAGGCAGGCTATAGAAAAACAGCAGTTCGAGCAGAGAAACGTATTTAATTCTTCATAATTTTAGATTTTGATTTTTTATGACATTTCCATGGAAACTGCTATTGGTCTCCAGCTCTAACAGGCAGCAGACTATTCTACTAATTAAGAATAAGCCTGACAGATTGCTGGTCATGTCACTTGTTTCCTCATGCTTCAGAAAGAAACACTTTGACACACTGTTCAACCCAGGGAGTAGGCAAGTACAGCAGTGAACATGAGAGAAATGGGAAGTTGTAGAAAGGAACAGAAGCCACCAAAAGCAAGCAGGGAAAAGATGGCGACCAACTTAATTTAGCTGGCATTTTAGAAACAGAAAAACACCCAAGGCTGGAACAGGTAGGAAGACAAGCCTATAGAACTGCCCAGCTAAAAGAAAGGAATGTTTGGAGGAACATGGTGCAAGAAAGGTCACTTTTGTTTCAGTGTTTACAGAAGCCAACATGCTTGCTGAGTCTACAGAGATCAAAGGGCTTGTCGGAATGCTGTCAAACTGTTGCTTCAGGAAGGATTAAAAAATACAAGGAGAAGAAATACTACAGTCCTAGAAGTCTTTTAGCTTCTTCACTTTGTGCCATAAGAGTTTCACTGGCATACTTCTGAAGAAGCTCCATCTTCTTTCTCCGGACAAGAGCTTCCTCAATCTGTAAATAAAAAACATTAAAACACTTAGCCTTCAGTTCAGGCCCCGAAACCTAGAAATTCCAGATACAAAAAGTCAGAAAAAAAGCAGCCAAAGAAGACTGAAAAAAATTTGCTTAATCCTAGTAGAACTGGAGGGCACAGTTTTATCAGGCCCAAATAAAAACAGTGCCAAAGGCCACCATTGAGAGAGAGACACATACACAAAGACAGAGACACGGAGAGAAAGAGAGAGAGAGAGAAAGAGAGAGAGAGCGCGCGAACGCACTCAAGATTTTACTGCTTTGCCACTGTACTTTAATATGTAAAGTTTGTGAGACTAAAACATTTTCTATTATACATTAAATATGACTAGTTCAGAACTCTGATCAGATTAATTGAATTAGGGTGTGCTAATTTCCCATGACAAGGCTTTTCAATAAGATCCTGATACACAAAATAGCATTACAGCTCTAAAAGTAGACTAAATCCACACCACAACAGATTTTTTAATTAAGAATTTGTCTTAACAAAAAAAAAAATAATAATAATCAACTGAAGCCATGTTTCTAACAAATTTCAGATTAAGCATCCTCAGTTGACCTTATTACATACCCATATTCAAATATATGTTAATGTTTTTCTTTTTGAAATGAAAAGAATCTCTAACAGCAAAACCTGGATCTAAGTTATTCAGAACTTGAATATTGGCTTGGATCAGCCTTTACTGTTATACAAAACTTTATTTAGAAATTCAATGACATATTAAAGACTTTCAGGACTTGTCTTGACATTTTCTCTCTCTCAAAAGCCTTCTAAAGAATGAAAAAATTAAGGTCTGTGTTTATCCCAAGATTGTAGCTCTATAGTTACAATTCTTCTTGCTTTACAACTAGAACAATTATTTGATTTTTTTAAAAGACATTCTTTGTGAAAGACAAATGACAGTACTGAACACAAAGTAAATGGAATTCTAGCTATACTGATTTGCATCCTTATGGTAAGAGCTTGTTATTGGATCATGTTTTACAACCTAAGAGGTTCACAATCTTAGTTAATGTGCAGCATTATCTATCATTTTTACAAACTTCACAGAAGTCTGTAACATCTACTCATTCCTTCTGAAAAATTTACAGCTTTTCATAGTATCCCAAGATTAGTTTAATTCCCAGGATGCAATTTGTCAGAATGAAATATTATGTATCCTGTTTATAGTTTACCAACTCTAGAGGAAAAAAATGATTTTAAATGATATAATCACATATTTTTGCTGTGATGTGTAGATACTTTACTGCTAGGCAAATTGCTTCAAAAATAAAATAGGAACCAAGGCCGTTTTGGAAAACGGCTACTTTATACCAAGCTAAGCAATCAACAATTAAAAGTTATTACAGGGGGCAAAACCAGAAATTAAAACATTGTCACAAATTTGATGAGTCAAAGATAGCAGACTAGGTCTCTCTCTCTTTTTTAAATAATACACCCAAAAAGATTTTCAAAGAAAAAAAACAAACTTATAGAAAGGCAGAATCTCAGAGGAAAGAGAATCTAGAAGTACAAACAACATTCTGTGCCACAGCACCCCACTCAGGAAGAGGCGAGCGGAGGTAAAGCAATTGAACCAAGGTCTCACAGCGAGTTCAGTCAGGGAGAGAACCCAGCTGATCTGTCCAGCAGTTTTTTACTACAAGTAGACAACACTTTCTATAGGCCGTCTACCATGACTCACAACCTGTATCATAATAGTGCCAGTGTTCTCATGTGCCTTTGTTTTTATTTTTCTTACCTCCTGCTGTGATGGCACAGGGACATGAGCAATAAACTTTTGTTGACCTTCTTCACCTTCTTTTTCTTTGCCATTTTCCTCATCGGACTACAAAATAATATCATATAAAACTGTTTGTTTTTTAGCTTACGTCAACAAGACATTACATCTAACCCCACCCACCTGCACTTACAAATTATGCTTGTAAATAAAGGCCTGGAACATGAACAAAACAGGGGACACTTCATTCTATGCCACAATGGGCAAGCACCACATCACCAAGACCTCACTATTTGAAGACCTAAAACTGGGTTGCTCCTTCCCTTCTTCTTCCTGTGTATAGATGTAAGACCGCGTTTTTATTGTTGCCATGTGGCTTTCAGTGGCTGTCACCAGAATGCAAAAGCTGTCACAGGCAGGAAATAGGGGCTTTACAAACACAGCCAGGTTCCTCTTCCATAAAGTGGTCACTCTTGAGAGCTGTCACTATTTTCCTCATTCACTGGATGGGCTTATACAGGCAGAGAAGACAGGATACAGCCCATGAGGTCTCAAGCTATGCAACAGCAATAAGAACATACTTCTGCAGCACTGCTGACTTAGCAGGAGATGACAAAATAACCCTACTGCAGGGCATCAGTAACTGTAGGTGCAGACAGAAGTCCAGCTCCCTGGTCTAACTCATGACACTTCACAGACAAATTAAACTAACCCTCCCAACTCAACAGACATTAGCTGTTGGGTCAGGAGGGTGGGGAATCAAGCTCCAAATTTGGAGCTGACACAGAGAGGCTTTATGTTGCAGCCTCTTCCCCTAGCACCCCCATTTCCCAGCTACAGTGCTCTCTCAGGATGTGGGGTGAGGGGGTGAAGAGAAGGGAGGGGAGGGAGCTCAGGTTGGTCTTTGCCCAGCCCGCACTGGAGTGGGGAACAGGTAGATTGAACCCCCCCCCCCCACCTTGCAGGGGGGTGGGCAATCCAGCTGACTGGGCAATCCACAGGCTGGGCAAACACAAGTCCAAGTTCCCTCCCTTGGACAGTCAGGGTTAATTTGTCATGAGACAGGAGCGCTCTGCAGTTGTGTACTTCTGTTAGGGTATGGCTATAGAGTGTTTTCAAGGGGATGACTGCATGACAAACATAACTTCTACCTGTGCCTTGTGAGGAGCAATATGCACTTCCCTGCTGGATTGTGAAGGGAGCATGGTATTCAACCAGTTCCCCAGACCTTAACCCCAACTTAAATCTTTGTTCTGTGATTCAAAGAAGCCAGTTTGAGCAATTCAGTATCAATAAGATAAAGTGAAATACTACTGTACTGAAAACTCTACCTACAGAGCATATAGATCTGTGCTTAGAACATTAGCTTTTCAGTTATTTTATTTTAGAGATTAAGAATTTCTGTCAGTAGCCATTTACTAACAGCTGACCCCAAATGGACACTCAAAGTTAGTTGTAACTTTTATCCTAGCTATAGGAAAAAGCCTTCTCAGGTTGTCAATTTTTGTTATATTCTATACCTGAGTTAAGAATTAAAAGTCCTATTTGAGTATTTAGTTGTACCATGATACACAAAGAGAGGGGCAACCTATAGCACGGGTGCCACAAGTGGTATGGGTAGCCTGTAGGTTGCAAGCAGCAGATCAGGAAGGGGGCAGACAGTACACTAGCAGATAGGGCACGAAGCGGAAAGCAGAGCAGTAGAAAGGGCAGGGGATAAGGATTTGAGTGGTAACTGGGGACGGTGTGGTGCTTAATTTGTGGCATGCCTGTCAAAAAGGCTGGCCCCCACTGCTCTAAGGTGTGCAAAGGAGGGACACACTGTAGTAGTCAATATATTTTTAAGAACAGTGAAGATACTCAGAGCATGCTGTTACTATACAGGAGTAACATTAATTGTCATATTTGCATAGTCTCCCACACCGTACCTCATCATCATTGACAGCATAAATGTTTTCTTCCTCCTCTTCCTCTTCTTTATCACCTCTTGCAAGTCGTGCCTCTCTCTCCAGTTTCCATTTCTCCACTGCTTCTGCTATGACTGGTTAAAAAAATCGTGATACTAAGTCAACAAGGTATCCAAGGCACGAGCTGAATCTAGGGTTGATGCTAGCTCCTTACGCCGCTTTTTACTGTGCTACCCTTGGTCATGCCTTGTAAACAGACTGAACCAGCGACCTCTCAATATAAAAAAACAAGAGCTTCTAACAGTTTACCTGAAGTATCCAGCCTATTAATGTAAAGGCAACAGCAGACCCACACAAATGCAGTAGGGCCACAAGAGATGGACAGAGTTACATTTTTAGCAGGCATTGCACTGTAACCAGGCTAAAAGCCTTGAGCATGACAAAATGTTTAGGTTGGTTAGAGAACTAGGGGTGTGCCAATAAAGATTTTTGGGCCAATAATTAACCAGCCATAATGGGTCAATACCGATCCAATTGCTGATATGCAGCCCAGCAGCTTGGAAAGCAGCATCTGGCTGGCTGCACATACCCCAGGGGAGACATGGGGGTGTGCCCCCCTCGGATCTGCGGGCAGGGCAAGGGTGGGCTGCCCACTGCATGCTTGGGGCCAGAGGCTGTGCTGGTCTGTTCCTGGTGGAGGCTGAGCAGCTATGGGGTAGGCTACAGCCACCCCAAAATTTGTAACAACCCCCCATTGTCCCTCCTCCCAGCACCGTCCCCAGCATAGCTCAGGATCAGCCCCTGCCAGGAAGAGTCCGGTGCCACCCCCGGCCCCAAGTGCACAGTGGGAAGCACATCCTCACCTCACGCACATATCCGAGGGTGCATGCAGCAGCAGGAGCCCCCAACCCTCCCAGATGAGCCATGGCTCTGTCCTGTGCCCCGCCCAGGCAGCGTCTGCTTCTGTCCCTTTCCCTACCGCAGCCCCACTCCCTCCCTTACCACAGGGGCCGCTATCTGCCTCCCCCACACAGACTTACTGGCCAGATGCTGCTCCTCAAGCTGCTGGGCTGCATTCCTGGCTGCATGTATGCTGTGGCTGCATGCATTCAAGTGGCATTTATCAGTACCGACGCAATATGGACTGATGTATTGGTACACCTCTATAGGGAATATGGTTAGATTACACTCTAGAGCTGTGCTATGGCCATGTCAAGGGACAACTGCTCTAAATAGTTCTCATGCTACAGAGGTATTTGTAATGTAAATGGATACAGAAAGACAGGTTTCTGGTAATAAAGACCTGCTGAATACAGTTTTTTAACCTGAGCAACCACTGTATGGTTAGCCATATCCTCCTTGCCACTTTGCATCATTGCTTCCTACTTTACAGCCCATACCAAGTGATTCAAGTTAACTGGAACTGACTGTAAGACTTAAAATGCTCAAAAGTGTTGCTGTGTCATTGCACCTGGGACAAAGGCACCTAAAAATCATTAACCCTAGTATAAGATAATGCAAGTATTGCTAATCTTTTTTTCACCCAGTATTTCAGACTTGAAGTTAAGAGTCCACACCTAAATCTCAAACAACCCTGCAATGACCAGCGACAATGAGAGCAGGATGGGGGGCCTAGGGCAAATCAGCCCATGCAGGGCCCCGCCCCCCACTCCAATCCCAGACCTGAAGAAGCTGCCACCACTGGAGGAGGACAGGGGGCAATGAGGAGCTGGACGCGGAGGCACTGTTCCGCCGTGCCCCCCAAAGCTCAGGGCCCAGGGCAGTTGCCCCGATTCGCCCTGCCCTCCCCAAGGACGGTCCTGTTAATGACTATAAGTGGATTCAGTGTCATAGCCCTTCTTAACTGAGCAAGGGTAATCAGTCTCATAGCAAAAGACAACAAAGTCTCTGAAAAGTCCCTTGTGTGCACCATAGCTTCCCTGAGCTGTGGTAAGAATTGCAGTTGGAAACCAGCAATTCTTTATCTTTGAGAGCAAATGGAGATTTATTAGCCTCTTTTATTCATTTAAGATAGCACCTCTTACAATTGCTGAAACTGACCACCGGCATATTTTTTTGATGTGGGATGGTGAGGCAACCAGTAAAAGAAGGGCTGCTAGTGTGGAAAGCTGTGAAATATAAAGTATTTTAGAGCATGTCAACTCAATCTCACATGAGCCAAGTCTAGGAGACTGTCACACAAAATACAACAGGAGACCTCTGAAATTCCCTTACAAGAAAATAAGGCATGTACTTTTTTTGCCCTATTAAAGCTACAATAGAAAAAAAACAATCCTTTTGTTTTAGGACAGTTCTTTCACATTTCTCCTTAATATATTTGAAGTTCCAAACCCAATAATTCTAGGTTCTTATAGAATCTTTTAAGGCACACACAAAAAGTTAAAAAGTCTAATCAAGACCTTGCTGAGCTGGCCAAATCTTGACTAATGAATTAATTATTTAACCACCCAGTAAAACAGCCTTCCTCACGTGACTACATATCCCTGAACGACCAATATATGCTTTTGCGGTAATTTTGAACGTACAAATTCTAAGGTTTAAAATGGACCAAGTGAGTTTGAGTTAAGGTTAATTTGTGGAAAGCCCCTGCTAGTGCATCTCCATTTACTATTACCATGGGACAAAATTACAGGGGCTTTTATTTAGACAAGGAATGGTGGACTGGGAAAGAACCCACAGTATGTACGTAGTACTCAGTTTGGATCTTACGTATCAATTGAGGGATGCCAGGAGAAAGCTGGAAACCTGCTGTTCATCAGCATGGGGAGGTCCAGACTGGCAGAAAACAGCCATCATCCCAGAACTTGAATCCTTTATGTTAATAAAAACTAGCTCAAAAGTCTCATGCGGAGAGGGTGCTGGCCGAGTTACTGAAGCTCCTGAAGATAGGGAAATGGAAACCACGGTTTGGTAGAACAACAGCAAAATGGGAAGGTGGTACCATACCACAGAGCCCAGATTGATTACAAGGCCATCTGCCTAACATTTCACCTCTTTGTTTCATGTTTCAACAAGTACCTGGCTCTCGTTTGTGGAGAGAGCAATGGGAAAAGTCCAGCCCCCATCCTGCAAAGTGCTTCTGCTCAGCCTTTTTTTATTCTATTGCAAGCTGCCATCTTCTGACGTCTGTGCCCAGCATCTTGCTAATACCACTATTCCAAATATTGCTATACCCAACTCAAATTGACTAGCTTTATTGTTACCTACTTACAGACTCCCCACATTCTTCCCAGCAGACAAGAGGAAGCTGAATTATACTAACCCCAGGTTCACAGAAATTTGAAAGGAGAGTCCCAGGCTTTTACTGTAGTTGAACAAATTCAAGTCAGCCTAATTTGCACCCCCTATAATACCAGAATCCTAGTGCACAGAACCTTGCTGAAAAGCAGAATTTCATTACTGGTAGATTTTCCACAAAAAAAAAAAATTACAACAGCTTAGTTACTTCCTTTTTTGTATTTTAAATGCAAATATTATGAAAGCAATACATTATTAAATTTCCCCCCATCCTTGTGCCTAGATACAGTTGAGAGCTTGAAGTACACTTAGTTTAACTGGAGTCAGCTGACAGAGACAAGTTGTTTCTACTCTGTGCACTGTTCTGGATCAAAAGTGACTTACCAGTACTATCCAAGTACATTCCCAGAGGTTACTTTTAGGTAGATTCAAAAAAAATTGTTTCCTTAAACAAAAATAGCAATATGAGTATGCAGCACTAACATAGCTCTTTTCAGTATCTCAAGTCTCTCAAAAAAGCAGTTGTCCAGCACCCCTACTGTTGCCAACTAGGAAACCAAGGTACAAAGCTAACTTGCCCAAAGTGTTCTTGAGTGCCTGAAACAGCTCACAGTATGACAGTCTGTTCCTAGTCCTGTGTGTCCTATCCCCTTGCACAATCCAGCTTCACTACTTGCATACTAAGCTCCAGTGTTACATTTTAATCAACTGTTTGTTCTACACAAAAAAGACACCACATGTTTAAGAGAAGGAAAGACAGACTGATTCTCCTCTTCAAATGAAAGGAAACTAAATTTCCAAGATTTTGTTTTCTACTTAAAAAACAAAATAAGTCATAGCCAGCTGAACAAGATTCTATTTTGGTGGAATCTCATTCTGAAGGGACAGAAAGATGACAGCCTCCTTTACTCACTCTTCACATGAAGCATAATGGTTAAATAGAACAGAAACCTACCCAAGAGTGTACCACAGGTGATAACTGTAAGCATTTCAAAGAAAGTTGTCAAAAGCTCAAAAACTGCTTACACAGTTCTTCCATCTGCAGCAAAGATTTCCACTGCCAACATGTCAGTGTTGCCAACAAGGCAGTAATCCAGAATTACTTCTTTCCAAGTCAGATTACCAGAATTTATGTGAAACCAGACAAACAGCAAGCCTTAAAAGCTAAAAACCGCTGCTTTATAATGTACATCAAGTGATCTTTCATACCTTCCTTTTCATGTTCCTGTTCCAGTGGCTCCAAGACACCATCATCTTCATCCCTGTAGCCATAATATTCTGCATCAATTGCTTTCATAAGCTCAGCTCGAGTCTTCCTTGGAGGAGGGAGAGCTGAAAAAACATTACTCAGTCACCCAAAAGAAAACGATGCTTCAAATCTTAACAGCTAGTTATGCACATGTGAACCATAAATCAGCCCCACAGCACTAGTCCATCACAGCAGATCAAATTAACCAGAACAAACAACTAATCGCCAGTGGTCAAAGAACTCTTTACATTCTTCTCGAGGCTACATTCAAAGTGCCTGCCTGTTCTCTAGCCACCACTTGCAATCCCTCACACTTGCATCGACTTCCCCCTTTCTAGCACTTTATTTTACACTGATACCATCATAAGTGCTCCTATAAAAGTAATTCTCTCTCAAGGATTTCAGGGAGGGCTAACAATATCTCTGAATAGACAGAGGTCCTTCCCATAGCCTAGGAAGTAATACTTCTGAGAGATTCAGGGTAACAAGGCTTCGGGGTGGTTCTGTATTTCAGCTTTTAAGCCCAACTACCTCTTGACTTCTTATGTAAAACTTACACAGTAGACTAGCTGAGGCCAGCCTGGGATCAAAAGGTCTTAAAAGCACAGCAACATCCCTCAACTACCTACTGCTTCAACAGTCAAGGATATAAAGATCACTGAACAGTTAACTGGATAGCAATATATACAATTAAACTAGTTCTCACTAATATTAAAATGGATTGTTAATTACTATTTTATAAAGTTAGGGTCAAACTTAATTCTACAATGGGAAATGGCAATTGTTTATAGAGAGAAGCACATATAAATAGAGACTGAAACTTTTTTTTTTTTTTTAATAATTTTTTTCTTTTGGACCATGGAAAGGCACAGTTAACTTGCTTTCCTCTGAATTTATCTAGCCCCAGTCAGGAGGCTATTCCAGCTATGAATGTAAATAAATGTTGTTTTTCTTCAGTCAAGGAAACATTAATGAATAACAACATTTAATTTTGCTTTGATAAATGTTTAAGTTGACTGGTCTCTAGCTTAACATAGAAGCTTCACTCCAATTTCAGCAGATACATTTCACATGACACGACATGCTGCATAAAGTTACTCTTACAAGTTACCAGTTGGGATAATACAAGCCTGAAGTACTACCAAGAAAAACAAACAAAATGAAAAAAAAATGCTTTCAACATACTTAAATGATTCTCTAAACTTGTCAAGTTACTTACGTTCCTTTTCAAAGAGTTCTCTGACACCTGGTAAGTCTTTAGCAGCTCCAAAATATTTGTAACCTCTGTTTCCTGGAACTTCTTTTCCTTCATGATCTAGCATTTTTGGACCAACTCTCTTAAAGAATAAATGAAATAAAATAAAATAAAAAACCCCCAAGATTCATTGCTCCTGGTCACCTTCAGTTGTTCTCCTACGCTTATTGGTATTTTTCATTCTCTAGGATAGCAGGGTGGGGAAAAAAAAAAAATCTGTGTTCCAGCTATATCAAATATTTCAGCACATAACTGCCACTAACATCATGCATGCCTTTGTATTACTACTGTCCTTCTTACTGAGCACATCAAAATGTGCGCCTGACTCTGCAGTAACTGCCATTACTGTGCAGTCCCAGCAGTGCATGGGTCATTTCCAACCCTACCATGCAGTAGCAACAAGTTACTTAGCTCGTTGCTAATGCACAGTAGTGTTGGCATCACAGTTTGTGCTGGCCAATGCTATGTCACTGTAGCTTATCGCTATGGTGATGCAGCATCTTGTGTAGATGCATTCACTGAGTATCAGTCATGTGATAGTCATGTAGTTTTAAGTCCCACAGCAGACACACCTTGTTATCTCTTCATACTGAACATCATGGTTTTGGGACAAAAATTGGATTAAAATACTATATTATAAGCCAGTGGTGCCCAACTTTTTCACCCCATGGGCCAGATCCCTCTATGGGCCAGAAATAGACAATGGGCCTGACTGAGCTGCAAGGGCTGCGCAGCCCAATCCATCCAGCCCAGGGAGGGAGTGGGTGGGTAGGATAGCCTCAAATCTGTACACATGGAGGAGGTGGGCCCATCCCCGATCTTGCTGGATGCACAATGGCCCAGGGGAGGCTAGAACCAGTTGCATAGAGCTTCCATCACCGCCAAGTTTTCCAAGTTGTGGGAATCCCTGTGGACCAGATGTCATGGCTCCATGGGAGAGATTTGGCCTGCAGACTAAGGGTTGAGCACCCCTACTATACACAGGGTCACTATGTGGAACCCGACATAGATCAAGTATTAAAAACTGAATTAGTAAGTACCTGATAAAAATATACATTAGAAATTTCAGCATCCAACTTCATATTTTGGCTCAGAACAATTAAAAATATCAAATGCTTGTGTTTTGCATTTTCCACAATGAGCAGAGAACAAATTACTTGAGTAAAACCTTTTGTAGACTGAACGGGTGCAGAAGAGAGGGGCAAATAAATTTTCAAAGTCTGAAAGGATGGTCAACAGAAAAATACTTAATTTTATCTTCTAAAGCCGTTAGCAAGTTAAAGAGTCATTTTATGACCCTGGTTAGGACAGAAAAAACAAGACATAGATATTTGTTCTAACATATGATTCAACCTGTTCTGGGGGCCTTAATAAGATTCAACTATTGACACATTCTAATCACTAAAAAATATAATCAAATGTATTAATTCATCTCTTTTACATGCACAAAAAAGCACTAGTCCAGCATTCATTAGATTAAGCTTTCTTATCCTGAGATGAAGAGCTATTACTTTACTAGTGATTCAGTTAACTGCTGCTCTGTTTGTCAACAAGATTTATTCTTTTGTACTTACAGCATAATCAGGACCTCCTAACTCCTTTATTCTGACCTCCCAGTGTCCCTTTTCTCTTAGCAGCTTGTTAATTTCATCGTTTAAGTCTCGAATTCTGAATTCACCTAAGCCAGCTACAAGAAAGGAAAAAAGACGTTAGGAAGTTTCTATAGACGCCAGTATTAGGTGCCTGTTTGGAAGGATTTTTTTCTTCTTCTTACTGGGAAGAAAAGCACCTCTTCCTCCCTTAAATTCCTGGAGGGTCCCTGAAAATGCAAGATCATTCTTCACGACTAATATAGTTTTGGGGCAAAAAAGACTTATTCATTCCCCAGGACCGGTGTTTGCTAGATAGGAAGCACTCTGCCATGCCTGGAGAGAAAACCAAGTACTGTACTTCCTGTACTTAAAAACATGCTACTCTGCCAAAAACACATTAGCTTTACTTTGAATCAAATAGGTATCATCACTGGCTTAGAACTAGTGAATACAGCTTTACTGCTCCTGAAAGCGTCTATTCAGGTTTATTAGTGACTAATCCTGGTAAATCATAATGTAATTCATGCAGGAAGATCACTTTGTTTTTTTCATTATTTATACTGGTACATAAATATTTTAAACTTTACTAGTTTCACAAGTAAAAGAACGCATCCTTAATTGACTTGTCAAATATTTCCAGTAGATAAATTCTGGGGAAGAAGCCAGTATTTTAACTGGGCTATCATAGCTCCTCTTGAAAGCAGAAACAGGAACTCTGCCTGTCAATAATGTACACAGCCCCTCAAGACTTCCTGTCAAAAAACTGAAGGTGGTAAGTTTTTATTGTTTGTGAAATTTTACTCTTAACTGTTGCCTAACTGTAGCAAGTTAGAAGTTTGATTATTCTAGCCATCACCTTGCTTCTTGCTCAAGTCAAGCTTAACAGTATCCTCTAAAGTCCTGCAAGAATAATAAGGTTATAAGATGCAGAGCTGCATATAGAAAGTTGCCATTTTAATAGAGGTGCACCGATACATTGGTACGTATCAGATCACCGATAAAAAGAAAGTTGTCATAATCGGCAATCGGCATGTTTTGGCCAGCGTAGCCGATAATGTCACCGATAAATGCTGCACACATGTACCCAGCTGCAGCATGCATGCAGCCAGGAATGCAGCCCAGCAGCTTGAAGAGTAGCATATGGCTTGTAAGTCTGTGGGGGATGGGAGAAGAAGGATATGGCAGATTGAGGCCCCCCATGATGAGGGAGGGAATAGGGCAGGGACTGCCTAGCTGGGACAGGGCAAGGGATGGAGCTGTGGGGGGCTTGTCCAGGGGGCACAGGGGGCTGGGGAAGGAGGGCGGCTCCCCACTGCTGCGTACACCCCCAGGGGAAGGCATGGGAGTACACACCCCCTGGATTTATGTACAGGGCAAGGGTGGGCTGTCCGTTGCAGGCTTGGGGCCAGGGACTGTACTGACCTCTTCCTGGCAGGGGGGTTAGGCTCGGGTCGGGTGTAGGTGGGGTGCATGGGCATGCTGGGAGGGGGCTACAGGGTTGACTACTCCACTCCAAAAAATTCCCCATACCCCCCACCACAGTCCCCTTCCTAGTGTTGCTACCTGTCCCCCCCACCCCAAGCACAGCCCTGGCCCAGTCCTGCTGCCAGGAAGAGGCTGGCAAGGTCCCTGGTTCCAAGCCTGCAGTGGGCAGCCTGCCCTTGCCCCACACACAAATTCAGTGTGGGGGGAGCAACATGCCTCTCTGGGAAGTAGGTACAGTGCTGGGGAGCTTCCCCCCTCTCCCAACACCCCCGGATGAGCCGCTTGCAGCTCCATCCTGCACCCTGCTATGCCCAGCTGGGCAGTGCCTGCCTCTGCCCCACTCCCTCCCTCACCATAGGGTGCCTTGATCTGTTGCCCCCATACCCTTTCCTCCCACAAAAGACTGCATATCAGCTATCAGATCGATATTGGCCAATATGGCTGGTTAATAATCATCAGCCATCACTATTGGCCAAAAAAATCTTTATCAGTGCACCCTTACATTTTAGTGGAGAAAGTTTAATACCCTGAGAGCTAGAAAACTGCTACATCCCACTGAAAGGTGGCAACTTTCTAGCTGTAGCTGTATGAAATATATTGGACATTGAAATGGTCATTGCATCTACAATCCAGCAACAAAATATTGATACCAATACCAATTAAAACAGTAAAATCTGAATCAATATGATTTTATAGCCAGCATGTTCCAACAAAAGAAGTGAAGTTTCATACATTTTGCTGTAATTAAATACATACCATTTTGAATCTGAGCAACTTTCTTGGAGATTTCACCAATAATCTGGTTAAACAAAAAACAAGTATTTAGAAATTAGTTTTCCAGTAAAAGTTAGCAGTCACAAGCTAATTTCTAACAGATGACTGAAAACTTACATGAGAGACTCATTTGGAAGGGCAATTTTTAGATCCTAGTAAACAGTTTAAGTACAATATTCAAGGCCAAATTAAAGACTTGTACAGACTTTGTTCAACAGGAACCAACAATTTATCTTAACTTACTGGTCATTATGGTTAAAATGAGATTCACGTTGTGCTGGCATAGTTAATGCTTGATCCTTAATCTAATTAAATACTCACATTAGAGAACTAGCAGCAAAGGGATGCTTGAGGCAATGCTGTATTCAAAGCTCACGTATTCTCACCCTGATTCACAAAGATGTTGGCTTTTTATATATTGATAGAAATGCTTTAAAACTGAAATGTAGTGGTACAAGTTTCATCCAAATTATGCATTTTTAACAAATGGACCATTTGCCAATCCAGGCTCTAACAAGGTTAGCCTGAAAAGAGATTCTATCTGGCCTGCCAAGCCAGAATAACAGTGGCAGTTAGCAGGCAGGAGAGGTAGGGATCAGTGGTCTGCCTTTAGCCTAGTGTTATATTTGGCTTCCTGTTGCTAGAATGTTGCTGACCCCTGCTGTAAAGAATCAGAAGTGTCTTTATAGTGCATACCTGTCGTCTCCATTTCTCAGCCTTCGGCAACTCATTACATTCTGATGCAAGAAAAGGTCTTCGCTCCTGTTCGGCAGAGATATATCATAAGCTTCAAATAATCTAAGATTGAAGTTCAATACACTCGCAATGCATTCAAGAATGCTCTCTCATTACCCACACTGTTAGTGGATTAGCACTCAGCTAGTCAGCCACTCTTACTTCCACTTTCTCTTACCCCTCCTTTCAATGATTAACACCAATTTAGTGTTAGTAAGAGGTGTCTGCCAGCAGCCCTGATGAATGAAATCCTATTACAGAACACAGCTGTCAGCTCAAGTCTAGAGTGTCCAAAACAGAACTTGACATCTTTGGTAAAAGCCTCTCCCTTCCACTGTCCAACACTAGCCTCACACTGATCACTACAGCTCAGGCAGAGAGATACCTGTAGTCCTCTGCCCACATCTAGCCCCTTGGTAGTTTATTACTTTTCTACAGCTAAGCCTGATCACTCCTTTTCTATTCTTACTGTTAAGGTTTCAATCTAGTTTTTCCAGTTGTATGGGAGGAAGATGAGAGACCTGGAAGCTCATTTCATCCAATTTATCCATAATACTGCTACAAAAATGCACTTCTCTTTCCTGCCTCTAACAATGTCTCCCCTGCATTTTCTACACAACTCACTGACCTCAGTTACTGCAAACTGAAGATCAGCCTTTTTGCCTTACCTTCAGGGCTACCTACTTATCTGCTTGTTAGTGCCTATTCCTATGCTTCATCCATGCCTCACTTCCACACCTTCTTCCATAGCATTGTTTTATGCATGAACAGCCTCCCAGTTAGGATGTGCCAAAAACCTCCCAACTGTAACCAGCAATTTCTGAAAGCCTCTTTTTTGAAGAATGTTTTAGGTACAATAATTCCAGATGCTATTTTCTACTGTGCTGCTTTAGGCCATTCTCAGAGATCTAAGTCTCAGTCCTTGGAGGAGAAATCTAAATAATGGAATGTTAGAGTAAAAGCTTCTACTGGATTTTGTAGCATTCGTCTGACAAAGCTACCAGAACAAAAAAAATATCCTGATAATGACCAAAAAGTTGCAAGGCCCAAGTACATGGACTCCTGCACCTACATCACATCTCAATGAACTCACAAACGCTCTGTATAGATGTAACAGTCCATTTGTGGAGATTTAGAAATATGAACCTAAAATGACAGGTTCCGTTTAGCTTCTGGACCCAATCTCTTCAGCAGTGGTTTTGTAAAACACAGACACTTCAGTCAATTTTTCCTTCATATCTTGTGCCTGTGTATAACGATTTGATGTTAGATTCAACTATGCAAGCTATGATCACATTTAAGAATAGATGCATGTAAAGTGAGACACCACATGCCTAACTTATGCCTCAATATTGTCAGGTCATGTGTAAATCCCAAGTTCAGAATGCCCCTAGATACAAAATGCTGAATAGTTGCTACTTTGCCAAGGCACTACCAGGGAATAAAAGATCATACAAGAGCTCTTCTAGCTTTCCTGGGCTGACTGGGAAAAAAGCCAAACAAAACCCATGATCAGGACCACCACTGATCGGTGAATGCATGCTATGTTAGCAGAAGATAACTTCAAATCTTACTTTTATGTTTTTGGAATTTCTCTCCAAGTTATTATGCATCTATCTCTTCCTTATTCTACAATCAAGACACCTGGCTTCTACTTTAATTATCACCTTTGCTTTCTCTCCACGATTTAAGCAGGCTCATGGTTCATCTTTTCCCCTAGCAGCCAAACTGAAGTTACCGCTCTAGCAGAGTTTTTAGTTAGCATCTGCAGAAAACTTAATAACTGCGTCGCCCTGCCATTTGAAAACCTCTGCTTTATCCTGTTTTACTTCCATAGTCTGTATAAAGCAGCCAGTCCTGGGACAACATTTGGGAACACTGTGATGAAAAACTGCACATCCCTTTGCATTCTGTACAAAATAAGCGAGCACTAATTTGAGCACATTAAAAAACCAACACCAATCGGTTACTAAAAAGAAAATAATTTTTTCCATCCTACCTTAACTTTCCCTTCCTCAAGTTGAGCTTGGCGAAACCTTGCCAAGGCCGTCCTAAAAAGAAAAATAAGTTAATTTGCTTTTTTACTTCTACAGCTACATTCTCCCTGTAACAAGCCCCTACAGTTAGGTTTTCAAGGGATTTAGTGAACTGAATTCTGCAGGAACACATACAATTATAGTGCATCTATTATCACTGAGTGCTTTGGCTAGAGGCTTCTTCAGCGCCGTGATGTTCTCAATGGCAACATTAGTTGGCGATTCATTTTTTTAAAAACATTTACATTGCTCTGATTATTTAAGAGTCAGAATTTTTCCAATATTTCCACTTAAAAGATTTAGCATTGAAGAAGCCACTAAGCAAATCAGTCAACACCAGTGAAACGTGCTGTCATCTAGATAGGATGGTTTGAGAGATTTAACATTCAAAGTAACAAGCTTGATTGCCTTGTACTTTAATAAGACATTTCAAGAACATTTTTCTGTCATAACAGCTTCAGTAAAGACCACTTATGACCTGCAGTGGATTAATACACTTTTCTTTCCTTTTTTAAAACTGAAAATATGAGTTTCCTAGGTATTCTGCCCCCACCCCCCAAGCTACTTCCCCTCCTAAAGGGCAGCTACAAGGGAATCAATAATTGCTATATGTTGCCTCAATGTTATGCCTCTAATATTCTCAAAGTAAAAATTGAAACATTTCAATTGTTATATCTAAGTGTAATAGGGTTTGAAACTTTTTTCTTAAATGAGTTTTTTAGGTGTACGCTACATCACCCAGCCAAAGCACCTGAAAACTGCCTCAGCAGCAGGGAGCAGAACTGAGTCCATGAGGCATTTCACCAGGGGACCAAGGGAAGCAGACTGAGCGCCAAGGGAAGCACTGACTGTAGGACGCCTGGAGGACTGACCTACCATACATGCGCACTTTCCAGGTATGTTTTTGTCATGCCTCAGTGTTTTACTAGGCACATACATCTGTACATGTGCCTTCTGAAATGCTTCAAGGTACACCCTGTTCCCAGTCTAAGAACAGAGTTGCTTGAGACAAAGAAAATTGTTTCAAAAGGGCCAGAGGCAAACATAAAATCACTCTATAGACCCCCCTCAGCCTGAGATTCAGGGACTGAACTATATCTTACACCTTCAACTTTCATTCATTTCTGGCACAACTGGCAGGAGGTAAAAGCCCTCTCTTCACTTTTCATAGGAGCCAAACAAGGGACAGGAAAGAGCGGCGTGCAACAAGAACAAGCCAGGCAAGGAATAAAAATCCTTGCCCAGCATGGTGGCAAGCTCTACTACAGGGTGGGGGGGCAATTATTTGGGCAGAAGACCACTAACAGAGTTTTGGTGAGCTGTTATGGCCTACGTGAGGGGTAGAGGGGTGGGAAGATTCTGACCTGACCTGATGCAGCAGAGGGGTCAACTGATCTTATTTTGTACTGCGTCCATCCACCCTGCACCCACTGCTGGGAGCACCCAATGGAGCAGCAGGGAAGGGTCTCCATGGAGACTGGCCAAGGACCTCTGTGGGCAAGATGCTCTCACTTGGGCAGATGGGATGGGGCTGCGGGTGGGCGGGGAGCAATGTCCATGAGCGGGCCGGGTGGGCAGGGCTGGGATCGTGGGGCAGTGACAGTGCAGAGCCAAAGCCAAAAGCAGAACCACGATCCACTCCCTACACAACCCTGTGACGGGGCCCGGATCTGCGGGGAGAGACACGCCATAAGATCATCACAGTTCTGCCCCAGCCTTGGGCCTTGTGCTGTCACTGCCCTGAGATCCCAGCCCCAAGCCTGGCTCCCAGACACTCCTCCCCACCTGCATCCCATATGCCCAGTGGAGCATGCCCTGCCTGCAAGGGTCCCAGGCCAGTCTCCATGGAGACCCCACCCACCTGTTCTATCTGGTGCCCCTAGGGGTAGGTGTGGGGCAGACAGGTTGGGATGTCTGGACAATGGGGCCAAATCTGGTGGAGGCAACAGAGACACTGGCAATGGCATCCAGGCAGTCAGCTGCTCCTGCAGGGACTGCTGGGAAGCCAACACTGGTGTGTCACCCGCCCTGTCCTGCTGTGTGCCTGGGGGCTGTGGGGCTGGCTACATGCACCTGGGCCAGGCAGGGCCAAGGGACCTGCCACAGCTGGACAGGATCCATTGGCTGCCAAATCCTGCTCATGGGCAGTATTTTGCCCACCCCCAGTTTACTCAGAGTCTGTCCTGCACTATGCTGTGCCAGTACCATGGACCATGCACTCCAGCCTGCAGGATGTCTGGCATCCAACAGCTGGCCCACGCTAACAGATGACCAGGGCAGAGAAGGCTAGAAACTGGAGTGGCTGCACTGCAGCACCAGAAAGAGGTGTCTTGAGCCACAGCTTGAAACAACACCCAGAAGGCTCCATGCTGATCTGTGCGCCCCCGGCCTCGGGCAGACACCCCGCTGGTGCGCCCTGCGGGCGGGCCTTGCATTCTGGTCTCCCATGAGGCGCTCTCGCTCCGCGCCCGGCACGCGAGGTTGGGCTCCAGGGGTGGTACTTACATGGCCTTCTCTGCGTTTCGAGCCTAGAGAAAGTGAGAGACAGAAACAATGTTAGCACAGCACGGCACGGCACGGCACGGCACGGCCCCCACTCCCACGGAGGTGCCCAGAGCTCACCATCGTGCCCGCAGTGCAGGGCCTCGCGCCACCGGCGCCGCGGCTCTGTCAAGCTGGCAGCCGGAAGCGCCTCTTCTGGGGACAAAGGTCAAAAGACTCCGACTACACCCCGGAAGCAGATGCTGCGCAAGCGGAGCAGGCCGGGCGGCGCTGCGTGCTAACCCAGACGCAGAGCCCCACAGCAGTCAGTCGCTAGCCCTTGGAGGCGCTGGCTGCGCATGCGCAGTGCAGGGGTGGTTCTAGCCAGATGTTCTACTGCGGCGCGCCCGCCTCTAGTGAAGCCAGGGTGCACATGCGCCGAAGAGACTCCATTTGTGGACTGGGGGCAGGGAGTTGCCGTGGCTTAAACATAAGCGAGAGTGCGCGACTGCGCCTGCGTGGGTCCCACTCGGGTGAAAGTGTCTGAGGGCTCGGGCTTGGGCTCGGGCTCGGGGTAGTCATGGCAACCCGCGGGCGGGGCTGTTGTTACTGCTGGAGCCAGGCGGCGCGGGGTCGGGGCCACTTTGCCTTCGCCCGCTACTGGAAAGGCCGCGAGAGTTTTGTCGCCGGGGGCCGGAAGAGTTGTATGGGGGGCCCAGTAAGGCTGGGCTGCGAGAGGGCGGTGCTGGGGCTGCCTCGCCTGCTCCTGAGCTCTTTTGGGGCGGGGCGGGGCGGGGCGGGGCGGGGCGCAGCGCAGCTTTCGGCGCCTGCTCCAGGATGTGACCCCCGCGGGCAGGAAGCGCCTCTGGATCCCCTGCCTGACCGCCTGCTGCAGCTTGAGCCTGGTGCTCCTAGTCCTGTCCCCTCGGGCCACAGAGAAAAGCCTATCTCTGCTTTCTCTGGACTCTCTCCCCGCATTGGAGACTGCTGTCCAGCCCCCTTCTCTTCTCCAGGCTGAATAACCGTTTGTCTTTCAGCCTTTCCTCATCACCAATCTGATCTCCCAGGCCCCTGATCATGTTTGTTGCTCTGCCCTGGTCTGTTTCCAAACTGTTCGTGACCAACTTAAAGTGTGAGCCCTGAAACCGGACACAGCGCTTCAGGGGAGGCCTCACCAGTGTTCAGTAGAGCGGAAGTCACTTTCTTTGATTTGCACATGTAACTCATAGATTTCATAGACATTAGGGCTGGAAGGGACTTCCTGAAATCATTGGGTCCAGCTCCGTGTCCAAGGGGCAGGAAGTCTGCTGGGGTCAGATGATAAACATCCAAACATTTTTTAAAGGTATCCAGAGTAGATGCTTGCACCACTTCTGAGGGGAAACTGTTACAGACTCTGCAGACTTGGACTGTAAAGAAGTTTTTCCTTATGTCTAGCCTAAAACTTCTTCCTGGAATTTGTGACCATTGGACCTTGTCTTCCCTTGGGGTGCCCTAGTGAACAAATGTTCTCTCAGTTCCTGATGCACACCCTTGTATACTTATAGGTTGCCACCAAGTCACTCCTGAGCCTTTGCTTCTCCAGGCTGAAGAGTCCCATGCCTCTCAGTCTCTCCTCATAAGGGCGGCTCTCTCGACCTCTGATATTGTACTAATACAATATAGGACACTGTTCCTGTTTGGCAGCAAGAGCACACTGTTGACTCATACATGGTTTAGGGTCTACTATAATCTCCAGGTCCTTTTCTGCACTACTGCAGCTTAGTCATTCCCCCAGTCTGTATTTGTGCAAGTAGTTAGCGTGTCCCAAGTGCAGGACTGCACTTGTTCTTGTTGAACCTCATCTGATTGCAGACCATTTACCAGTCTGTCCAGGTCATTTGGGATCCTAGCCCTGTTCTCCAGAGTGTTTGCAACTCTATCTAGCTTGGCGTCATCCACAAATTTACTAAATTCACACAATCCAATTGGCCAAATAATGAAGATGTTGAATAATATCAGACCCAGGACAGACCCCTGGTGAATCCCAGTTGATACATCCTCCCAACTAGACATTGAGCTATTGATGACTACTTTGAGCAGGATGATCCAGCCTTACATTGTAATCTGTATCTACCTTAAATTATTTTAATCTTGTCTGCATTTCTTTAGCTTGCTAATGAGAGTGTCATGGGAAACCACATCAAAAGCCTTGCTAGGTTAAGGTATATGTTACGTGGAATGGCAGCAGATGCTCTGGAAGGTAGGGCTACGATCCAGGATCTGTGATAGGGCTGGGATCTTGGTGAATCCATGTTGACTGTTCCTGATCACTTTGGTTTTCTTTAGGTGCTTCACAATAGAATAGATTCCTTAAGAACCTGCTTCATGTTCTTTCCAGGTATCGAAGTCAGGCTGACTGGCCTGTACTAGTTCAGATCCTCCTCTTTATTAAAGATAGGCACTATGTTTGTCCTTTTCCAATTTTCTAGTACTTTTCGTGGTCTCCATGAGTTGTCAGTGGCTCTGAAATTACCACTTGGTCTTCCTTTTACTCCTGACATACAGGAAACTCTCAGCGTTCACAGGTTCAGCATTCGCTGTTTCAAATATTCGTGAATGCTGAACCCGCATTTTAAATACACTTTAAACACTTACCGGAGCGCCTCAGGAGCTCTGCACTTGCTGCCCACTGCTGCCGTCGGGCTCCCACCATCGCTGCTTTGTTCTCGCCGTCACCGCTGGAGCCGTGCCCTCCTCCACCCCGAGCCGCTGGGGCCTCTGCATTCATGAATGCAGACTGCGTGCATGAACGCAATGCCCTATTCACAAATTTCACCATCCGCAGGGATCACGGGAACGTATCCCCTGCAAATGGCGAGGCTTTCTTGTATTTGTAGAATCCCTTTTTATTGCCTTTTATGTCTCTTGCTGTCACAGGCCAGCTGGACACTGTGAGTATATCAGTTTAGTTGCAGACTGACTGAGCACTGTAACTTTATTAGCTGCTGGGTTATTTTGGTTTGGGATGGAGGAGGTGATGTTGGGAAGGAAAGCAATGACAAGTTTTACTTATAAAAAAGAATAAATTTTACTTATGACAACAAAAGATATAGTTTGCACATACGACAGTTAGTAAAGAAGATTAAGCAAATAAACAGACAACATAACAATACAGATTAAAATTGACTGATAATAAAACAGATAAAGAAATTAACCAAGAGTTCCCACTTGGTTAGTTACTTATCGATAGTCCCTCAGTTAGAAGATACATGTCAAGTCGATTCAGCGAAGTCAGATGTCTCTGAACTGGGCTGTCGGAGGGGGGAAGCGGGGGAAGCACCTCAGTCAGGATCTGGTCTTCGCTCTCTTAGGGAGTAAGTGAGATCCGTGAGGGTATGGAACAGCAGTGACCCTTCTGTTCCGTCCTTCCCCAGGGTTACTTTGACATGCATGTTCTTTTATATCCTGTTTATGCTAATTTTTTGGTTATATGGCCATTCACAGTGTTACTTTATAACTGTTATCCTATGGGGTTAAAAGGTGTTAGAAATCATTACAATAAATCACTAACCAAGCTTGGGTTTACCCAATAAGCAGATTACACGACATCACTTTGGAGTCTGAGATTAACATGTCTCCACCTAAGTTTAACCCCCTATGTTAATTATACCTTGTGATTACATTTGTTAGTTTTTTACTAATTCTAAGCAAAATTTCATAAATCAGCTATGTCTGCGGCTATAATTTTCAGTTCTGCTTTTTAAAGTTCATGCCATCTGGAGATTAATACAAAAAGCTATACATATAAATCTTCCAGACAGACAGGAAACTGCTCCATCAGCCACTTCTACAGATACCTCAAAAAGCAAATCTCTCTGGTTAAAGCTGCCCGTTTGACCCTTCTGGTTCTGGCTATCGCACCTTGCTGTTTGCTTTTCAAATTGTGTGACTTATATTCCTAATTTTCTAAAGGCCTCCTTGAAGTAGAGCCAGCTCTCCTCAACTCCTTTTCCCCTCAGACTTCTCTCTCAGGGGATCCTGCCCACCAGTTTCCTGAGTATACTAAAGGTTGCTTTTTCTGAAGTCCAGTGTCTTTATTTTGCGGCTCTTCCACTCTTCTCCCCTTAGGATCTGGATCTCATCATTTTGTGGTCACTCACCCATGTTATCTTCCACCTTCACATTTTCAATTTCTCCCTGTTTGTGAGTAGGAAGTTGAGAAGAGCTTCCCTTTTTGTTGTCCTCTGTATCATCTGTATCAAAAATTATTTGCTGAATTGCTTGTCCACTTGCTGTTTCCCTCCCAGCAGATGTCCCAATAATGAAGGTCCCCTATAAGAACCAGGTCCTGTGATTCGTTTAAAGAAGGCTGTGTCTACCTCCGCCTCCAAATTTGATGACGTAGTGAATGCTCACCATGACATCCTCCCTGCTGACCTTTACCCGGAGGCTTTAAATAGGTCTACTTTGGACTCCAGACTGCACTTCACAATATACGTATATTGCCTACACCCCCTCACACCCATATATATGGCAACTCCTCCTTTTTCCCCCTGCCTATTCTTCCTGAACAAGTTGTACCCATCTATGATTACTCGTATTGTGAATTATCCCACCACGTCACCATAATCCCAATTATCTCCAATTTTTCCTGTTTGTTTCCTATGCTCCTTGTATTAGTTTATACATTTCAGGTATCACTGATCATCCTATCTTCTCTCTGAGAACATTGCTAAGGCTTTTGCTATAGCTTCCCCCTACTAAGTTTTTTCCCCCCAAGTCCCCTGGCTCTTTACTTATCTCTGGGCTTTTGTCTTTATCTCCCAATGAACCTAGTTTTGCTGCTTGTGAATGTGGCATAGTGAAGGCTGGCATGACCTGGTCTGTAGGACAGGTATGACACAGGAACCAAGTTTTGATAAGAACAAAAATACCACTAGTTTACAACAAAGGTCTTCGCACCAAATTTCCTGCCTCCAAGAACATTCAACCACCCCACTCCTTCTCTCACTTGTGTCCCACTCAGACACCAGGTGATGGGACACTTTTGCTGAGGCTGAGGCGCTGAGTGGATTAGCCTGTGTTCGCCTTTAATCCCACAAGCCACTGAGAGCATCCCCCTTGTCCATGTGCTTGCTGATACTCTGAAAGAACCCCGGCAGATTAATACCTCTCCTGTGAGATGGGATTTCCTTTCACAAAAAGTTGATTCTTCTCCAGCCTCTTATATTTAACCAGGTGACAATTAATTTTATTTTTTTATGATTGATTCTACCTATTTGCTGGTAACAGAGGTTCCATAGTTCCCTGGATCACCTCTGGAGCCCTTCTTGAAGACTGGCAACCCTCCCTCCAGTTCTCTGGCACTGAGGCTGGTTTGATGACGGGTTGTGTATTCTTTCTAACAGTTGTTCAGTATCATTTTTGAGTTTCTTCAGAATGCTGGGTAAACACTCCCTGGTTCTGGTAATTTGTTGCTTTTCAATTTATCAAGTTAGTCTGAAACCTCATACAGGGATCCTAGTTTTCTCTATTTAAAAATACCAAATTCTCTGATTAAAACCCCTAAAATCTGCTTTTTTTCATGATTAAAATGAAATATTACTGTATATATAGGTATCAGTTGAACACAATGTTTTATTGATATATTTACAATTTTAAAGCAATTTGGAACCCTATCAGTGCCTTAGTAATTATAATAAATGCTAAATACTATATATTTTGGTGTTTGATTTTGGTTTTATTTATCATGGAAAATCAGAGCTCCCCCTGCCCCCTTCACTCACCAGGACGTGGGTCCAGCTGTGCCTGTCACCCTCTCCCCCCCTGCTTTGTGATGCTGAGCAGCCCAGATATGCCAGTGCACTACCCTTGCCCATGCTGGTACCCCTCACTCATGACATGCTGCCCCCAGACCCTCAACATATGGGGAATGGGGTGTGTGTGGGGGGAAGGTGTTGTGGGCACAGGCAATGCAGCAGAGGGGCAGGGGGAAGCATGTTCCCCCCTATATTCTTTACCCACAGCAGGGCAGCTAGGTTGGATCAGCTTTGGGCAGGGCCCCCTCCACAGCCCAGCAGACAGGACCTGGTGCAGGAGGGAGCACTGCACTGCCATGGCTGCCAAGGTGAGATGCAGTAGTGGTGGTAGCGCAGAGTTGTGTGTGGCCCCCGCTGCTGCTGGTTGGGAAGAGGGTACCTCATCTTGGCAGGCATGGTGGCACAGTGCTTCTTCCTGCACTGGGTCCCTCTTGCTGGGCTGTGGCAAAGAAACTGGGGGGAGGGGGTACACACCCTGCCACTGCATCACCTGTGCTCCCCCTGGTCCTCTGATGTGTTGCCTATGCCCCCCTGCCCTGTCACCTGTGCCCACCTGCTTATTACCACCCTGTATTACACCTATGTGTTACCTGTGCACCCCCTCCCTTGTCCCCATAGACTTACCTGGAGGGAGCTGTGGGAGCTTCTTTCCACCACACTGCCTGGTGGCTACCACATGCATATGTGCATGCACACATGCATGTGGCACTCCTGGCATCCCGCTCCCCCCAGCCCCAAGCAGCCCCATGCAGGCTGGAACTCTGCTAGTCTGCAATGGAAATTCAGTTTCCTGGGGTTTTTCTCCTTTAAAGGATTTTTCTCCTTTAAAGGGAAAAATCCATGTTTTTCCCTGGCAAATGGAAAACCTGGATCCCTGCTCATCTATCCTCACCTGAATTTAAGCCAATTCTTTATATTTATCCACTAAGAAGAATGGATCTTGTGTGGCTCTCCTGAATATCCTTTCTAATAAAGAACAACATAAAACATTAATTTAGCTTCTTTGCTATGGCCTTATTTTTCCTCAGTGCACCTTTTTTATATTGCTCATCTGATGGCCCCAAGCTTCCTTCTTATTTACTTTAAAAGCATTATTAGATTTTATGTCTTTAGTTGGATGCTGCTCAGATTCTTTTTTTTTTCTGGCTTGCCTTATTGTGGTTTTAAATTTAACGTACCAGAGCATGTGCACCTTTCTATTTAACTCATTTGGGAATGACTTCTGATTTTTGAAAGGTGCCCTTTACTTCTGATAGTCTGCTTTACTTCATTATTTAAACATGTTATTGAACCATTTCCACCTCTTTGTTCTTCTAGTTCTGGGCTGTTGCACCAGCCATTAAGGCCTAGCAAAGCTTATTATCACCCTGTATTACAGCAAGCTGTTCCTTGCCCCTTGTCGGCAGTGGTAGCATGTCCTTTTTTCTCAGGGCTTCATACTACAGCAGGAGCTGCTCTGCACAGAGTCTGCATTGTTGGCCTGCCCTTTGACCAGAGACTCTCACAGCCCATTTAAGTTGATGTGGTAGCAGAAAATCCCCCCCATTGTGGCTGAATTCTGACAGAGGTCGAGTAAAATTTGCAGTACAGTTGTGACCCCCAATGTAATTGCCTTGCAGTGTCATGTGGGGTATATTTCACTGTACTTTTCAGTATTTTAAGTTTGTGAGTGTAGAGAGTGGAATCTCCATGTGTTAGGTCTCGTGATATATCTAGCCAAGGCCATCTGCTAGTGTGACATCTTACATGCATTTGTGCTGCAGCTATCTGAACCTGGCACAAGCATAATCCCCCTACCCTGATGGCCAAATAAATATTTTCCTCAAAAAAACCCATGTGTGCGTGTGCTTGTAGTTAATGCAGCCCAGAACGTGTGTGTGTGTGTGCGCGCGCGTGCATACTCATAGTTAATAACAGCCCAGAGCAAATTATTCTGTTTAGGACATAGTCCCAAGGAAGTTAGCGCTTGTTAAGGAAATCTTGACATAATACAAACTACAGTATAGTGACATTAATTAGATAGTTGTAAAGTCTTTTGAAGATGTCAAGTACTATATATAAGCCATAGACATTACTATAATGCCATTATAACTTAATCTGGGCAGACTTCAACCTGCTGTGCATAATGAATGCTGTGATTTTCTGTCAGTACAGCCCATTGATACTCAAGTGGCTGCTGACATTGCTATTTTAGTTAGGCATGTCAATTCTAATTTCAGCTGCTCAGTAAAGCAACTGTATCCACCTTTCTCCCTGAGTACAGTTCTTATTAGTTAAAGTGCAGTGGCCTTCATTCAGGTAATTGCATTGTTTCTCTCCAGAGGTTTAACCAACATTTTTACTGCAGATCTGAGAACGATATCTTATAATATTTGCATAAGCAAACATTTCCTTTTTTTTACAGTGTAAATATTAATGTGCTTAAATGCTGAACTCTACCTTTTCTCATCTCTTAAATGTAATACAGTCTGCTAAGGTCCCATTTGACAACTCATTCACTATCTGACCGCACTCTGCATTTTTTTCCCTTAGTGCAGGTAGAAAATTGGCATTATGAAACTGCTTCTTCCAAGAGCAAGGGCAAAAGGGTGAGTAGTTTGTGGTCTTTTTCTCAGGTAATTTCACTGGTTAGGGATGAGAGCTTTATATATTATGGATAACCCTAACTCAGGGGTTTCAGCCAGGGGTACTTTGGAATAGTCCAGGGGGCACACGGCAGCAGTGCAGAGAAGCCGCCGGCACTTCTGGTTTTGCTGCCATGGGCATGGTATCCTGCCCCCCCGCCGCATTGACCAGCCACCAGGGGATCCCTGCTTCTCAACCAGCTGCCAGGGGTACCCTGACCAAAAAAAGTTGAAAACCCCTACCCTAACCATGTTTTTCTTAAAACTTTTTAAAGCATACAGGATATAATCCAATTTTCAGACACGCTTACCATGAAAAATGTAAGGTTTTAATTAGATTGCTGATAGGTAAAGATTTGACATGTGATCATTAATAATGATTCCTTGTATTAAAAATAATCAGTCATTGAATAATGATTCACTATTTTCAAATAATAAAACACAGATGCTTAGAGAACAGGATGAATGGATGTGGGGTAATTTTAGGAAACTGAACTAAACTGCAGCTGGAGGGAAACAGCTAAAACAACACACGAGTTATTGTGAGCCTAAAAAGAATCAATATGTTGTTTTAACTTCAAGTTTTCATCATAGGTTGTGGACACATGAATGCCTGGAGCCGTTCAAGAGGGGAACATTTGGAAAGGGCAACAGCTGATGTATTCTAATTGTTTGGTGTGTGAACCACCTAGGAATGATTCAAATACAGCAAACCCAGTCCAACTTTAACTCTGGATGAAGGTTTGCTGCATTTGAATCATTCTCAGCTCATTTACACCTAACAAGGGTACCATACCAGCTGCTGCCTTTTTAAAACTTCCCCAAGCCTTAGTGTGTATCTACACACTAAGAATAAATGCTAGAGAGGAACTGTTACTAATGCACAGATTCCAGATGTTTGGTCCAACACTATTTTAATGCAGTTTACTGGGTGTTATTTTAGAATCCTAAAGTTGGAAAAAGACTTCAAAGGGTGATCTCGTCCAACGCCCTGCCTACATGCAGGATTTTCCGTACACCGTCCCAGATGCATACTATCCACACTTTTCTTGAAAGCCTTCACTAAAGGAAATTCTACAACTTCCCTAGCCAGCTGGTTAGAATTTTAGCCATATTGCAAGTAACAAACATATTCAGAGAATTGCTTGCTCCTGTTTCTTGAGTAACACTAATAGGATTCATAGACATAGATTCATGGGCCAAATTTGGTTACTCATGCCAGGGAAGAGCTATGATCCACTCCCTGGATGTCCATGTGATGGGCACTAGCCCTGTGCTGTTACCATTCCATGATCCTGGCCGTGGCCCTGCCAACCTATCCCACTCCTGGATGCCACTGACTGCCTGCAGCCTCATGCCATCCATCTGGCCTCCTGTGCCCTGCCACAAGAGTCCTGGGCCAGTCTCCATGGAGACCCTGCCCACTTACCTGCTCCAGCTGGCACCCCCAGTGGAGAGTGCAGGGCAGGCGGGGCTGGACAGTGGGGCCAGATCCAGTGGCAGTGATGACAGGGCACACACACACTTCCAGGTGGCAGTGGCAGGGGCTGCTGGGAAGCTGAGTCCAGTTGCTGTGCTGCCCAGCCCTGTGAATGACAGCTCCTGGTATGTCCAAGAGCCATGCACAGGGACAGGGGCATCTAGGAGTGGGACAGGTGGGCAGGGCCAGGGCCAGGATCATGCTGTAGTAACAGCATGGGGCCAGCACCCATCACATGGACATGCAGGGAGTAGATCGCAGCTCTTCCCTGGACCCCCAAGTGGCACCCCTGCACCTGAGGGTGGCGGGACCACCAGTATGCACCGTGACTCAAGCTGTCCCTTGTGCCTGGGTTGGCTGAGGCAAAGGGACTCACCACAGGCTGGATTGAATCACACCAGCCTGTGGGCTGTCTTTTGCCTACTCCTGCTCTAGCCAGTGGTACACAGCACATGCATCTATGAAATGGCTATCCTGCTCTCCTCATAAACTTATCTGATCTCAAGCACTGGAGATCTCAGCACCATTTAAAACCTTTATTTTTTCAGCAAGGTGCCATGCTGAGTCCGACCAGTGGTCAATCTAACCCAGTAGCAAGTAGTGGATACTTTTTAGAAAGGGAGCATAGGAACTGAGCCAGGGCATATGAACATGGTATACCATGACACACGATGGTGCCTTTCAAGGGTATTGTGGGGTGCCACAAGATACATCCAGAGATTTCAAATAGGAATCCAGAGTGGTAGACCACAACAGGACAGAATGTTTTTGAGTTCTCTGCCACAGAAATGCAGAATTGATTGTTATTTTTCCATAGTAAAAAAAAAAGAGAGAAAAAAAAGAGCTGACATTTTCTGAGGAGTATTTTGAGTGTAAAAAGGTTGAGAGCCACTGAACTAGGGTAACCCTGTCATCTGCTCCTTGACATCAACCAGTGTTTGTTTAGGAACGTCAGAGGATATGTCCCCAACTTTTCCATTTACTAGCTCTCAATGAACCTGCCCTCTATAACCTGTATAATCCCTTTTTGAACCTGGTTATAGCATCTGCCTCCTCTGGCACCGAGTTCCACAGATTGACTGTGTCAGTGTTTTCCAAACTTTTGACATTTGGGTCACACTTTTTTCCTGGTTTAAAACTGGTGGCACACTTCTCTCATATGCCAGAAATGGTGCGTATATATTTATTTTTCAAAACATATTGCATTCCCTACCAGAGGAAATCATAGCAGTGCTGAGATGTACTGTCAAAAATAACACTGAGTACATCTTTCTTTAAGCAAAGGGGATTAGTCTCTATACAAGTAGTTCTCAACCTTTTTGGCCTCAAGACACCGCTCCACAACTCTTCATACACACACAATCACACTATAGTTACCAAAGTCTGTTGCTCAATGCTGCACTTAGGTGGCCAACCTAGTGAGCATGAGAAATTAGGAAGGGAGGGGTACAGACATGTCTGAGTTCCAGTGAAGTTGCAGTGTGTGTCCTACCTTCTTGCTATCAGGTTTTCCCTTTTATAAGAATTTGAAAGTCTTTGTTCAAAACTTCACTATTTTTCCATCCTAGCATGAGGTCAGGCCTATGCATCATTGTCTGAGATGTTGTTCCTTATTTACTTTGTTTACAAGATTTCTTTATTATCACAGCTGTAGGTAATATCCATGACAAAGGGGAGCCTTTTAGCCCTGGGAGGTTACGGGAACTTTTCTTTAATCTTGTCTCTTCTACTTATCTCCTCCTTTACCTGGCGCAGACTGGTTCTTCAGCTTGCTTCAGCATGATCCACCATTTGGTAACTAGTTTACTGGCACATACTCACAGATGATTCTTAGGGCTGTGTGAAATTTCGACAGGTGTTTTGTTTTGAAGCTGTTTTGATGTGTTTTGAGCTTGAAACAGTCAAATCGAAATGAAATGAAAGGCTTCAAAACAGGTTTGAAATGAAATGAGGGCACTCAAAACATTTCTAAAGTTTCAAAACGTTTCGAGTTTCAAAGCTGGGCTTGCTTGCAGCTAAACAGAAACTAAGGAGAAGGAGGAGAAAGAGCGGGGGAGGACTGCTCTGATATTGACACGTGTAGCTGGCCACTGGACTGTGATCCTTCCTTGAGGACCCTTCCAATCCAAGCGCTCTGGGGAAGGGAAGGAAAAACAGCATAAAAAGCATTGCTTGAACTGAGCTTTCTCTGTGTCTTGGGGTCAGCTTACTGAGCTGTGTCTTCTAGCAGCTCAACACCATCAGAAAGGATCCCTTCCTATTTGCTAGTCTGTTCCTAGCAAGTGAGATCCAATACCTTTTCCTTTCTTAATACCCTTTCTTATTATATTAATTTCTTTCAATTTATTCCTCCCCCAAAATCCTCTTTTCGTTTTTGTTAGTCTATTTTGATTCTTTTCCCCCAGAAAAGAAATCTGTGCTTTCTCTCACAGTGTCCATTCCATTCACTGTGCAGGGAAGCACAGCATATGTTGCATATTATAATATGCAATTTATAGAGGAACACATACATACATTACATAAATACATAATACAATTATCTACATATATTACATAAATACATATTATATTACAAAAAAACACACAGATTTTCCAGCACACCAAACACTAGGAAGCATGCTGGAAAGGCAGCTGGTAAGTCTTCAGGGATGGACAGAAGAGGGGGTAGAGGAAGAGCTGTAAGTCCCGCCCCCCACCAAACTGATATGCATCCTCTTTCCTACAACTGGCAGGCAGGAGGCTTCTGGTTCTACTGGCAGCAAGGAGAGGGGAGCAGTGCCACTGCCTGAGTCTGCATCTCCTCCAATAGCACCAGCCATAACTCTCCCACCACCGCCACCATGATAACAAGCAGCACCAGCATGACAGTCTCCTCCACCCCCATTTCACTTCCCAACCTGAGCTTTCCAGTGCCAGAGAAAGAGCTGGACCTGCATCTAAGTGCCATAGCAAAGGAAATTCTGGGGAAGGAGGGGGAATCATCTTAGTTGTGCTCCACACCTCTCAAGCCAGGTCTTTTTTCCTCAGAAGGCACTTCAGAGGAGGTTGAGGTAGAGGTTCTGGAGGTAAGTGGCTCAGCTGAGTCTGCTCCTCCTGTTGCTGTGCTTCCACCTGCTGAGGAGTGGGAAAATGCATCATCTGCACAGGCACCCGCACCCCAGAAGTGAGGGGGTCATGTGGTCTGGGATCATTTTGAGGTGGCAAATGATCCCACATATGCTATCTGCCTGCACTGCTGAGCCAACACGAGCCAGGGCAAGGGAATGAAACACATGAGCACCATGGAGATGCTGATGCATCTCCACAGGTGCCACCCCTTGCCCTTGGCTCCTCCTCAGCCTGGTAACAGTGGGAGTGAGCCCACAAAGAAGTTCCTCTTTCACTCCAAAGCCCCCATTCCCCCGAAGCAGAGTGGGCCACACTGGACCAGGGGAGGAAAGGCAGGCACACAAGGGTGCATTTCCAAGGCGAGCAAGGTCATCCAGAGCATTGTGGAGATGCTTTCTGTGGATGGCCAGTCCTTCTCCTTTGTTGAGCGGCCAGGGCACAGACAGTTCATGCCGCTTATGGCCCCATTGTACAAAATACCCGCACACACCACCTTTAGCAGGATGGTGGTGCCCTCCCTGTATGAGGCATGCAGGGAGAACTTGAGGGAGGAGGTGTGCAAGGCAGGTCCACAAGTGGCTTTACACTTCACCTCACACATTTGGAGCAGCCGGGGTGAAGATCATGCCTACCTCTTCCTCACAGGGCACTGGTGCGACCAGTCAGGCTGTCAGTGGGCTCTCTTTCAAGCCAAGGTGATGAATGAGTCCCACACAGCAACAGACATCATGGGGGCCATGAACCTTTTGG
This sequence comes from Crocodylus porosus, assembly GCF_001723895.1. NCBI lineage: Eukaryota > Metazoa > Chordata > Crocodylia > Crocodylidae > Crocodylus > Crocodylus porosus. The sequence goes on from NW_017728917.1 coordinate 29,766,011, forward strand.
TGAAGGGGTATCTCATTGGGCAGGGTGAACTCACTCGCGGATTCATGGTCATCAACAATGGGGCTAATATGGTCGAGGCAGTCTGTGATGCCAACTTTGTTGGCATCTGCTGTGTGGCACACAAGTTGTACCTCATTGTTACGGATGCCTTAGAGAGGGAGAGGCCTGCCGGTGATGGAGCCAGCACCACCAGCAAGCTCATTTCAAAATGCAGGAAGGTGGCAGGCTACTTCCACCAGAGCATCAAGGGGGGGCAAGATGCTGTGGGACAAACAGGCAGAGCTGACCATCCTGCAGCACAGAATCATACAGGATGTGGAGACTCGGTGGAACTTCACATACCTGATTCTCCAGAGGCTGGTGGAGCAACAGAAGGTCATCCATGAGATGGCCTTGCTCAGGGAGATTGGGATTAGCGGCCCTCTTAAAAGATCTGAATGGGATACCATCTCCCAGATCTTGGTGGTTCTCAAGTCCTTCCTCAAGGCCACCGAGAGCCTCAGTGCTGGCTGTAGTGAGGGAACTTCAGAACCAAATGGAGAAGTTCCTGGCTGGTGCAAGCTGCTGTCAACAGATGTGCAGGCACTGGTGAGGCAGCTAAGGGAGGGCATCAGGAAATGGCTTGCTGGCTGCCAGATGTGACCTGAGGGTGAAAGGAAGCATATGCAGCAGCCAAAGCCTGAACCAGTGGATGCAGATGCTGATGAAGAGAGTCATGGAGGCAGAAGGGTGAAGGCCGGGGGCACGTGGAAGACAGGAATCCACTGTCCCATGCCAGCATGCCACCCACCAGCCAGTCTTCTCCTCCACCACAGGAACTGCCAATATGGGCAAGTACCTCTTCACTTTTACCTGCTACATCCCCCTTCTTCCCTACCCCAGCCTGTCCCTCACCCTCTGATGCCTCCATTTCCATTTTCACTGACTGGCTTTCTTGCCTGCATTGCATGCCAGCCTTTAGCTTCTTTACTATCGTAGCCAATGAGGTTAATCCGAGGCGCGATTATTGCTAGTTGAAAACTTTTCCTTCCATCCAGGAACAGTACACACACAAACTGCAGGTGCTTCTTTAGCCTGACGAAGGATTTTCAGCCTGAAAGCTTGCTAAGATATATTTCTCCAACTATTCAGTTGGTCTACTAAAAGATATCAGATTCACCCAAAGAGTCTTGTCTGCCATGTCCTTAGACCAACACAGCTACAACCTACACCCCTAGCACCTGTCCCTGGTCATCTGACTGGAAGGAGGCAGGGCCCTGGGCACATCTTAGCCCCAGGCCTAGGGCTGGCAGGGGGAGTTCTCTGGCAACTGCTAGAGAAGAAGCTCTTGCAGGAAAGGAAAGAAAGGCTCTGTGACAGTTTGGCTGCCTGAGATGCTAGTGCTACTGTGCTGCTTACTTACCTGTTGTTATTTAAAATGGTAGATCGGGATGAGGCTGTAGGGGAGGAGGAGCCCTCATTGGGGCACACTACCATGTTGTGTAGAGGCACCGACACAAGTGAGGGCACAGCAACGGGCAAAGAGAGACCAGTGACAATAAACCATAGAGTAAGAATGAGACCTCATTACAGGGATGATATTGATAGACTATCTGCGAGGCATGGGGCACGGTAAGGGATGGATGGAACCACACATCTAGCCCATGAGACTTCAGGTGTCCCTTTGAGGCACCTATTTAGAGCAGGTCCCAGTAAGGGGTCCAAGAACCTCAGGGTTTAGTGGGGTCCATTAGGACCATGACTGAGCTGAAGCTTGAGGGCAGGCTCCCTATCCATTATCTTTTCCAAGAAGAGGTGGCAGCAGGTGAGAAGAGAAAGAGTCCGCAGGGCGCAGCTGGCATGGTCACAGGGCCCTCTTGGTATTACAGCCATCTCTAGGGATCCTACTCCGTGACAAAGTGCAGTTTCACAGAAACCCCTGTACCTATCTCCTTGAAACCTGACAGGTTTCATGGCCTCAGCAGCGGCTACCATGCCTGGTGTTTTCACCCCTCTGTGCCTTCACAATTAATTACAAGTGACATAAGTTTTGGTCTGAACAGTTTGAGGTGCAGTTTCCCAGAAATCCCTGTACCTGTCTCAGAAACATGACAGACTTTGTGGCCTCAGCAGGAGCTACCATCCCTGCTGTTTTAATTTGAATCAGGAAAGATATGACAAAGTTATAGGCATTTTTGTAATTCCCCATTATAGCCTATGGATGAAACGTTGAAACATGTTGAAACAGCAAAACATTTTTGATGAAATGAAACAGAATAGTGCTTCGAAACAGCAAAACACCATCCCTTTGAAATGGCAAAATGGAAGTTGAAACGAAGCACTGCTGTTTTGCACAGCCCTGACTCTGCTTTTACCAATCACTCTACATTCATTTATCCAAACTTCTAAATATAAAAACAAAAGAATACAAAAAGAAATACTTATATATATAAAGGTATAATAATGAAATATAAAGCTTGATTTTTAATAACAGTTTAACTATCACTACATTATAACATATCATAAAATGACTGCTATGCTGAGCAACACAGAAGTTTAAAACGGAATCTTAGCCTTGAATTACATGATACTAAGGCCCAATTCAAACTAAATATTTTCAGAACAAATGCAAATTAGCTTAAAGCAAATAAACCAATGCCTGTACCCTACTTTTTTCACTATATGCCCCCTCCTGAACCCTGGTCTGTACCTCAGGGAGCAAAGGCAACCTGTGCTGCTGAGGGTGCTCCCACAGGATCTCGTACACCAGCACCCCCAGGAACATGGGAGAAGTAGAAAAGATGAGCCAGACTGCAAAGCGGGGCTCCTTCTGTGTCCCTGTCCATCCACCTGCTTGCAGCAGAGTGTGCTGCTGGAAACATGAGGGGGGCTAACAAAGGGGCTGCCTGAGGGTGGGGAAGGCAGCAGAAGTGGCAGCAATTTTGAGGAGCAGATGCAGGCACTGCTGGAGCAGATGCAGGAGAGGAAAGCATTTACCTCCTCACCTAGGGAGATCCCACAGCACTCTCTTTGGGAACCACTAGACTACATGCTCTTGTTTATTTTAAACCTATATCCTGTTAATTTCAGTGGATGTTCCCTGGTTCAGGTATTCTGAGACTCGATGAATAACAGTTCCCTGTTCACTTTATCCACATTTTTCATGATTTTATAGACCTCTATCACAGGGTTAGGCAACCCCTGGCATGCATGCCAGAAGATGGCATGTGAAGGCATTTTGCTTGGCACGTGCCTTGAGGCATATGGCAGGGCAACTGCGAGTGGCCTGATTGTTGTGACATTGCAGCCCCAGGCCCTTTCCCACCATCTGCCCCAAAGTACACGTGCACAGCAACAAGCTGGGTAGAGGTTTCATGGACCCCAGTGCAGCTGCTTGCAGCTTCCCCACCGTCTGTGGCAGGCAGCCTAGAGGCTGCAAGCAGCTGCACTGGGGTCTGCAGAGCCCCAGCCCAGCTCACTGCTGGCAGCAGGTGCACCTCAGGTGGACAGTGGGGAGGAGGATGGGGCCCCTCGCAGCTCTTCCGCCATCAGTCCTGGCACACTAACATTTTAAAAGTTGAAGTTGCAAGTGTGTTTGGCACTCTGCCCAAAAAAACTGCTGACCCCTGCCCCTCCCTCAGCCTTTTCTTTTCCAGTCTGAAGAGTCCTACCTTTTTCAGTCACTCCTCGCATGGCAGCTGTTCCATACCCCTGATCAGATCTGTTGCCCTTGAACCTGGATGAATATGCTACAGATTCAGACATTTTCAGCCTGTCATGTGTTTACAGTTAGGCAAGATATAGCCTGCTAAGCAAACCATGTGATGCATGATTTAGAATGCTCATAGATGAAACATTGAAGAACCTGGTGTTAATAGTCTCAGATACTGAATCATGCACAGTATCAATTTTTAACGATATTATGCGAGAGCCTCTGTGGAATTCTTTGTCAATGTACACCAGCTGAAGATCTCATCTATGAGACAACTGCTTCTTTGACCTTAGCTATAAGCATATAATTATGCTGGGGGCAGGGATCATGGACAAAGCTAAAGGGTGCTTGCTCAGATTATTGAGTGTGTGTACCATATATGTCCCTAGACGGAGGACTGTGTGAACAAATTGCTGCATGTTTCTGTGTGGTGGGGGGAGCAGCTCCTGCTGCTGCACGCAGCCTAGGGTACAGAGGGACATGTGCCCCCAGATCTGCATG
>NW_017728917.1:29770302-29794139 GCF_001723895.1 Crocodylus porosus
GGGTGGGCTGCCACTGCGGGCTGGGGCCAGGGCAGCGCTGGGCTCTTCCTGGTGGGGGAGGAGGGCGGGAGGGGGTTTGGCCAGACCTTGTTTGGGGCAGGTGGTGGCAGTGTTGGGAGGAGGTTATGGGGTGCTGCAGCCACCCCAACCCCTTCTTCTAGTGCCACCACCCACCCCAAGTGCAACCCACTCCAGCCCCTGCCAAGAAGAGCCTGGCACCACCCCAGCCCCAGCGGCAGCCTGCCCTGCCCCATGCAGATCTGGGGGCATCCCCCATGCCCTCCTGGGCTGCGCACAGTGGTGGGACCCCCCTCTCCCAGTACCCCCAGATGAGCCATGGCTCTGTCACATGCTCTGTCCTGCTCCGGATGGGCAGTGCCTACTCCAGCCCCACTCTCCCTTACCACAGGAGCCTTGATCTGCCCCTCCCACCCCCTTTGCCTCCCCGCTTCCCTTCTGCCACAACAGACTTACCAGCTGCACATAGCTCTCCAAGCTGCCTACGTGCTCTGCTGAGGCTGTGCACATGCATGGGCCATTTATCAGCCACATTATTGGCCATGTCAAGCTGATTTACGATACAGACAATTTTCTTTATATCGGTGCTGATCCAATATCGGACCAATGTATTGGTGCACCTTGAATTTGCACCTTGTAGACTAACTAAATCAGAGATGTATAGTTTCATAGTTTCTAGGGTCGGAAGGGACCTGAGCAGATCATCAAGTCTGACCCCCTGCCATGGCAGGAAAGAGTACTGGGGGTCAAACGACCCCAGCAAGGTGATTGTCTAGCCTCCTCTTAAAGACCCCCAGCGTAGGAGCCAGCACCACTTCTCTTGGAAGTTGGTTCCAGATCCTAGCCGCCCTGACAGTGAAGTAGCGCCTCCTGATACCTAGCCTGAATCTACCATCTGCCAGCTTGTGACTTATTCCTAGTCACTCCTGGTAGTGCTTGGGGGAACAGGGACTTCCCCAATGCCTGCTGGTCCCCTCTGACTGGTTTGTAACAGGCCACTAGATCCCCCCATAGCTTTCTCTTGTGAAGCCTAAATAGGTTCAGGTCCCTTAGCCTGTCCTTGTAGGGCCTGCCCTGCTGCCCCCTGATCATGCGGGTGGCCCTCCTCTGGACCCTCTCCATAAGCTTTTGTTAGCAGAGAGCTTCCACCATCAGATGCTGTCATAAGCATAAGCTAGCACACACCTCAAGACATATGAAGATGGTAAATGCAGTACCTGAGTCATTTGCAGTGAAAGGACAGAACCTCAGTGCACTAAGAATTGTTGTGTTAGTGATGGTCCAGGAATTTTGTAAGAGGCAAGGATTTCTTTGGGTCATATATTTTAATGGACCACCTGCATGGTTGGGACAGCGTTAAACAAGTTTTTGAATTCAAGGGATTCTTACTCAGTTCTTAAGAACTGTAGGGATTGAGAACATTCTTCTAAGGAACATTTAATTACTGTAACTAATCTGTAATTAATTATTACAATAATTAATAATTATAAAAATAATACTGTAATTAATCTGAATCACAGTTTATGTCCAGGTGCCATCTAATGGAGGTTTTCTGTAACTGCAGCAGGAGCAAGTCTCAGGTGCTCTAATATGAACTGATGTACTGACTTGACATGATTGGTTATATTTTCTTGCAACTTCATATCTAAGGATCCAGTTCCACAAAGCACATGCTTCTCTTTAAGTACTCATTATGCATTTCTATTTCCATTCAAAAAAGCACATTAAAACAACAGCATGAAGTAGGGATACTGTACTACTGACAGAAGGGATTTTCAGATGAGAAGTAAATCAGTGGTCAGTATAGATTCCACAGTGCTTTCTGGAAAAGGTAGGGTGTCTGGGCAAATCCTAACAAAAGTAACAAAAAATGTTTGCTCCTATGGCTGGGAGACGGGAGCTGTAGATTTCAATCCCTTGCTGATAATGTTCAAAGGTACAATTAGTAAGTTGGTGCTGAGCTTACTGAAAGGTTATACAAGTCAAGCACCTTTGAAAATTCTCCCTCTTTTCACCTTTATTTTTGCCCTATTTGTAAATTTAGGATAGTACAAGTTCATCTTCATAAGGTCCTCTGATAAAAGGTATTATAGGGCAGGGGTGGGCAAAATATGGCCTGGCCTGCCAGGCCGTTCTATTCGGTCTGCAGGGCACCTAAAAAATTTAGAAAATTAATATTTATCTGCCCCAGCAGCCTGTCAAAGCTACCAGGAGCCAGGGGAAGCCTCAGCAGGACTGAACAGCCCAGCCCCGCCCACCTCCAGCCATTTCACCCCCTTCCTGACTCCACCCTGCTCCAGCACCCTGGTCTGCTGGCTGCATCCCTGAACCGGGAGCATGAGGCCATGCCAGTACAGAGGTGTGTGTGTGTGTGTGTGTGTGTGTGTGTGTGTGTGTGTGTACATGTGTGTATGCAGGCAGGGACAGTTTGTGTGTGGGGGGTAGGGAGGGACCGTGTATGTGTATGCATGTGTGCATGTGTAGGCAGGGGCAGAGTGTGTGTTCATAGGCTGACTCTCACACACACACACACCACCATACACATGCACCCACACCTCCTCGCACTGCCATACACACAGACATCCCACATCCCCATACACACCCCAGGCACCCATCCCCCCACAAACACCATACTCACCCACACCCCACAAACCCACAGGCTCTCTCACCCCACATACCCACAGCCCCCCACAACCCTATACCCATCCCCAACAACATACAAGAGTAAGACTTCATTTTAAGCTGTTGTACAATCACCTCTATGTACACTACACAAACACGGGTAAATCGGGACAAAAATATTTTTTTGAAATCAAATTAATGAATACTGTAGATCAGGGGTTCCCAATGCTTTTATGCTGCAGCCTGGAAAAACATGGCTCAGCAGTCACAGCCAACTGCGTCAGGAATTTCTGGCCAGAGACAGGTAAGAATACCCCCACTAGATGGACCAAACCCTGTGCTGCACGGGCTCTGCAGAAGGAGCCATGGTCTTTCTGCCCGACTCTGGGGGGCTACAATTTGCTGGTTTGTGGCCACTTTGAGTCCGGCAACCAACAATGCTGCGGACTGGCAGCCAACCTGCTAAGAACCCCTGCTGTAGATGTTTGCATTTTAGAATATAATCTGGTATCTTTCTGGTTCCGAGATAGCAAAACCCCTTGCTGAAAGGAATACTTCTGGGGGCAAGGGGAGGGACTTCTGGTGGCAAAGGTCAGGGGTTAGGGGGACGGACTTCTGGTCACAAGATGGCAACCAGGGGGCAGGGCATTGGTCAAGGGGCGGGGCTACCAATGCGGCCCTCCACAGCTTGCCAAAACTAAGTAAGCAGCCCTCTGCCCGAAATATTTGCCCGTCCCTGTTATAGGGGCACAAACTATTAGAAGTCTGCACACCAGTATCCAACAGCCATACATTAATAGACCATTGAGGTTGCAAGGTAAAGGATTGAAGCCCAGAACTGACAAATGTTACATATATGCTGCAGTCACGAAGTAGCGCTTAATATCTTTAGTGCACCGCAGGGCCTGTGTTCATTGAATAAGACAACTCTTTAAATTTTCTTTTTACACCATTATTCAGTGTATTCATTTACTCCTTACTTTCAAATTAGTGCTCTTTCTTCAGAGGCTTCTCTGGTTTTATCTGGATAGTTTCACAGCATCAACTTTAATTTATTATCAAGGATAGTGTGAGGTTGAAAAATATTATAATCCTCAACGTTTCAGGTTCAATTTCTAGTTTGACTAGATGACCTCTTGAGGTCCTTTCCAGCCCTCTACGAACCCTTCTAAGAACAGAAGCAGATGTTTGATGAGTTGCCCAAGGTCACGCAGAAAATCTAAAGTAGAGGTAGCAATAGAACCACCATATTCTGAGTCCAAATTTTTTGCTTTTTACATTGGTGATTTGTTCTTTCCAGCAGTCCCCACCTCCTATACAAAACTTGCAGAAAAATAGTACCCTATTATTATGCATTTAAAGACTATGTACATTCAGATGCAGACACAGACAATTTTAAAATAGCAAATCCCGTTTTGTAATTTTGTCACTTCTGAGAGCTTCACTTTACAACCTCACTTTTCTTATGGATGAATAGGGAGAAGTTATCTATGTTAGTTGGAAGTTGAGGCAGAAGGCAGGGAAGGGTAATACCTTTGAGACTAACTGGTACTTTGTTGAACATGAAATACACCATCACTAACCTCAGCATGCCCTTAAATAACAAAACTTTGAAACATGAAATTGTGGAACAAAACACCATTTTAAAGAAGCCTTACTGAGCGCACAGGAACAAATTATCGTGATGCACAGGAAGACTAACAAGTATGGTAGAAGATCATCTTGGCTTAGCAGGGAACGCTTCAGTGAGCTAAAACAAAAAAGAAGCTTACAAGAAGTGGAAACTTGGACAAACAACTAGGGAAGAGTTTAAGAGTATTGCTCAGGCATGCAGGGATGGAGTCAGGAAGGCCAAAGCACAGTTGGAGTTGCAGCTAGCAAGGGATATGAAGGGTAACAGAAGAGTTTCTACAAGTATGTCAGCAAAAAGAGGAAGATCAGGGAAAGCGTAGGTCCTTTACTAAACGGGTGAGACAACCTAGTGATAGGTGATGAGGAAAAGGCTTAAGTGCTCAATACTTTTTTCACCTCAGTCTTCACAGGTACAGTCAGCTCCCAGACTACTGCACCAAGCAGCACTGTTTGGGAAGGAGGTGAGCAGCAAACGGTGGCAAAAGAACAGGTTAGGGACTATTTAGAAAAGCTGGATGTGTACAAGCCCATGGGGCCGGACATGATGCACCTGAGAGTGCTGAGGGAGTTGGCTGATGCGATTGCAGAGCTGCAGGCCATTATCTGTGAAAAATCATGGCAATTGGGAGAGGCCCTGGATGACTGAAGAGGGGCAAATACAGTTTCCATCTTTAAGAAAGGGAAGAAAGAAAATCTGAAGAACTACATACTAGTCCACCTCACCTCAGGACCCAGAAAAGTCCTCAAGGAATCAATTCTAAGCACTTGGAGCAGAAGAAGGTGATTAGGTACAGTCAGCATGGGTTCACTAAGGGCATGTCATGGCTGTCCAACCTGATTTCCTTCTATGATGAGATGACTGGCTCAGTGGACATGGGAAGAGTAGTGGAGGTGATATACTTTGACTTTAGCTAGGATTTTCAAAGATTTCATAGACATTAGGGCTGGATGGGACCTCGGAAGATCATTGAGTCCAGCCTCCCGCTCAAAGGGAAGTCAGCTGGGGTCATAGGATCCCCGCAAGATAAGTATCCAATTTGTTCTTGAAGGTGTTCAATGTAGGTGCTTCAACCACCTCAATATGGTCTCCCACAACATTCTTGCAAGCAGGCTAAGGAAGTCTGGGTTGGATTAATTGACTATAAGGTTGACAGAAAACTGGCTGAATTGTCAGGTTCAAAGGGTAGTAATTATTGGCTTAATGTCTAATTGGCAGCCAGGAACAGGTGGAGTATCCCAGGGGTTGGTTTTGAGACCAGTTTTATTCAATATGTTCATCAATTACTGGTCAGATGGGATGAAGTGCACTCTCAGAAAGTTTGCAGTGTATCTACTACTCTCCCCTCCCCCCACAATCTGGAGGGAGTAGTAGATACATTGAAGGGTAGGGGTAGGACTCAGAGAGACCTCAATAAATTGGAGGATTGGACTAAATCTCATGAGGTTTAATAAGGAGAAGTACAAACAAGGATGGAACAATCCCATGCATTGGTACAGGCTGGGGACCAACTACAGAAAGCAACAGCTCTGTAGTAAAGGACCTGGGTGTTACAGTAGACAGTAACCTGCATTATGAGCTAACAGTGTGCTCTTGTTGCCAAGAAGGCTACTGAGCTGCATTAGTAGAAGCATTGCCAGCAGATCAAGAGAAGTGTCTATTGCCCTCTATTTGGCACTGGTGTGGCCACACCTGGAGTACTGTGGCCAGTTTTGGGGCCCCAATACAGAAAGGATGTGGACAAATTGAAGAGAGTTCAGTGGAGTATAGTGAAAATGGTTTAGGGGCTGGGGCACAAGACTTCTGAGGAGAGGCTGAGGGACCTGGGCTTATTTAGTTTGCAGAAGAGAAGACTAAAGTGGGATTTAATAACAGCCTTCAACTACCTGAAGGGTGGTTACAAAAAGAATGGAGCAAGACCAGGCCTGGGCAATATGCAGCCTGTGGGCCAGATTTGGCCCGCCAACTGATTGTATCTAGCAGCTGGAAAGTTGTATGATCCAGCCTGCAGAGAGCTGGTGGCTCTAGCTGCTGCATTGTTCTGGGTGGGTGAGCACATCCCAGCCTCATTTGCAGCTTACAACAGCTCTTGGCCTACATGCTGGAAGATGGCAGAAAGATGCTGTGTGTGCACTGACAGCTGTGGGGATCAGGGCAACTCCCTGGGACTGTAGCTGATGCAGCAGCATCACCTGCATACTAAGGTGGATGCCATGATACCCAGTGGGAACCTGCCACCTGCATCCACAGCTGATGCTGGTGCCCACCTGGTGCTGCTTTGAGTGTGTGGGCTGGGAGCTGGTGTAAGTTGCAGGGACATGCTATAGGTGTGGGATGGTTGGTGGGGGAGAAGGTGGGGGAAGAGGGAGACAGAGAGGCAGCCTTGTCCATGATGAGTGGTGGCAGCTAGGTCTGGGGGCAGAGCAAAAGCAGAACCTGGCGGCGGGCATGCTCACTGCTGCTGGGGCCCTTCTGACTGCAGCTGTCTGGAGCCCGTACAAGGTCTACCCTGTGGCTCTTCCCTGCCATTGTTCTGTGGATCTGGGTTGGCCTGGAGGTGGTGCGGTGGTGGTGACAGTGGGGAGAAACTACAGGACAGCCCTAGTGCAGGCTCAGGGCAGCCAGGTGGGCACAAGCATCAGTTGTGGATGCAGCTGGCCAATTCCCACAGGGGTCAAGGCTTCTTGCTGAACCTCGCCTTGGGGTAGAAGGGCATGCTGGAGGCTGAACCTGCTGAAGCTCCTTCCTGTGCATCCCACGTGGGGGGGGTTGGTGAACATTTGCTGGGAGTGGTGGGGGTGCTTAGCCAGCCTGCGACAGCTCCTCAAAACTCTCTATGTGACTCATGGGCCCAAATAATTGGCCATCCTTGAGCTAGACTGTTCTCAGTGGTGGCAGATGACAGAATAAGAAGTAATGGTCAAGTTGCAGCAAGGGAGGTTTAGGTTAGATATTGGGAAAAACTCTCTCATTAGGAGGGTGGTAAAACACTGGAACAGGTTACCCAGAGAGACTGTGGAATCTCCATCTTTGGAGGTTTTTTGGACCTAGCTAAACAAAGCCTTAGCTGGGATGATCTAGTTGGAGCTGGTCCTGCTTTGAGCAGTGGCTTAGACTAGATGACCTCCTGAGGTCCCTTCCTACCCTTTTTTTATGATCCTATGATCCACAGACTGGATTGTTAAATACGGTCTCAACAGACATTATTGATTCTTGTCCCTTTATCTAGACTAGCTTTTATAACTGCTGTCCCAGGGAGAGACAGGTGGGGGCCCTGGAACACCCTTTCACAGTGGGACCCGAGGCAGGGCTGACTTGCCTAGGGAAGAAAGAGAAAAGCCCTGAAGGCAGGGCATACTTACCTTTTGTAGGAAAAACAGAGCCGAACAAGCCGTGCCGAGATGAACCGCTGGTGCGGTTCATCAGCTGCTTTTATTGCCATCTGGGAAATGGCGCCAGGCGATGATGTCATTAAAAATTGCCGCCCGGCTGATTTAAAAGCCAGTGGTAGGGAAATGGAGAGGAAGGCAGCACCACTGGGACCAGAAGGCAAGGCTGCCCCCCCGGCTGCACACAGGCTGTGTCAGCAGCTTGGGAAAGACACTGGCAAGGACCTGACAGAGGGGTCCAGAATTTATTGAAAGAGGCATCACACTGGCCCAGCAGGGCAGCCAGGCCAAGAAGGACCGCATCAAGGGACCTTGGAGCTTCAGATGCCGGATCTGTAAGTGGGGTGGGCTGAGGCCCCATACTCCAACTGTTCCTTTTTTCCTCTACTTAAATTGTTTTGCGTTTTTACATGGCCCCAAAGCAGGGAGAAGGGGCCAAGGGCAGCCCTCCACAGGCCAGAAGCCAGGACAGCACAGCAGGCAGCAGCATAGTGAGGGAAGACCTGGCATTTTGGCCAGGACAGTTCAACGTCCTGTGCTCATCTCACACTGAAAAGGCTAGATGACAAGCAGGGAGAAGAGGAGGCAGATGAAGACATCAGAAGGGTGAACTGGCAATCCAACATCTGGCGCCATCCTGAGGGTTGGTGCATGGCCGGAGTGTAGGGGAGGTGAAGCCCCAAGAACGCCTGCTAAGGGCAGTGCCCAGTCCACAAGAAGCGATGAGGAGGAGCCCCAACACTGAAGAAAAAGACCAAGTTGTGGCACGTGAGTATTAGGGCCTCCTTCAGGTTGAACATGACCCAATGTAAAGGCTACCAGAACACACCCTGCGGCCTGCTCCGGATGCACACTCCAAAGCGGAAAGACAGTGCCTCCACAAGGCCAGACAGGTGCAACTGGCTACTTTCCTCAATAGGTCAACTGCCTTGTTTATCCCTGTTGACTGACTCAACCCGTCTTTGCCTCTCCCAGCAGTATTCCTTTCACCTATTCCTTAAATTCCCTTCTATTTAAAATCTTTGGTTTTTGCAAGTCCATTTATAACACCTGAGAAAAACTTATGCCTCTCTGAACCAGTTAGTCTCCAGGGTGCTACCCTCCCTTGCTTTTTGCCTCGTCTGTGGGGAGTTGTTGTTTTGTGCTGCCATTTTTCCATGTCTTTTTAAATCGAGAATCTTAAGTAACCTTCCACTATGTGCTGGAGAACACACCACGTTGTTCAGCAAGTGCAATTAATAAGGCAAGAAAGCTTCCTTCACTTCATATGAACTTCTATATTATAGGGAAGAACGCTGGTCTTCTTTCATGCACACTCCTGCATTCCACAATCTTGACAAATGTGAAGGTCCACTTCATTTGCAAAGCAGCTATGCATACCCAAATGAATCCTACATTATCTGTTCAAGTGAAATTTTTATTTGGCTTATATGTCTACGTGCACAGGACCAGTGGCATACTGGGAGATAATTATGGGTAATGATATGTCATAATGCAAAGTGTGCACATAAAGTGTTCTTAAACTGGAAACTTGGCCAATTCAGATTAGTAAAAAGGAACTATGTTAAATCTGGGACAAAATCTCAGTGAAGTTTCAAGTTCCCATCAACTTCCCCAGAAGTGCTGACGTTTAAAAAAATCACCAAAACACTGTTAACCAGAAAACCTGGATCTTTCCTACCCCTTCTATAATTGAATGCTGCTCAGTTCTAACAACTAGTGTTGCTACACACTACCTAAAGCAGATCATTATTTTTAACTCCTATGAAAATCATGTCCTAGCATAGTTTCCCCTTCTACATTGTGCTCGATATGAATCTGCGAAGTCATTGATATCGAAGCTCTAGAATGTGCATAGTTGAGCTAGTTCTCCAGCTTGCAGTTCTTGATCTGCAACCAATTTAGGAATATAATTTATTTCAAACTGCTGGAATGATTTATACCTTAGCCATATACATGGAATTGTCTGGCTATGCTTAGTATAGAATATAATCTAAACTAAACATCACAATAAAAAGGCTAACTTCCAGGGCCATCAGAAAACCAACTGTAAAACTAGTGCATGACCATAAAATGTAAACTGAAGCTGTTGTACAAAATAGTCTTCAAGTTGCACTGGGTAATGTTACACTCCTGCTTTTTTTGTGCTGTATGCCCTGGATGCCAGATAACCTAAAAAGCTATATACAGGTGTTCTAATGAATTCTAGTTGTGTGACTTTACCTTTTAATTGGGTTCAAAAACGTCTAAAATACCTCATTAATATCTTTCCATTTTATTATTGTCTCTATTCCTTTCTTTGCTGAAAGACTTTTGTAACATAGTTGGAATAAATACTAATGCCACCTGAGGCCTCAGTAGGGAAACACAAAGCTGTACATGGGTTGTTTTTCCAAATAATTTAGCAGGACCCCTTGGGAAAAGCCCCCCAGCATACAAAAAAACAGAGGTAGAGAGCACCAAATTGGTCTCCTGTCATTCCCCAAAGTATTCAGGGCTACTTTACATTTCATCTTGCTTCACCATTTCCATTTAACTGTAATCCTATAGTTGACATATTTTCCCTTTACTGGCAGAATCTTCCCTTTCCAATCAACATTCTCTTGTTTACAGTATAGTCTAGATACAGAGCTCAGAAAAAGCCTTAGCAATGGTGTTTGTGCAAAGTTTTTTTTTTTAAAGGGGAACATTTCCTTGACCAGAAAATCCATCTCTGCACTGCCGGAATTAATACTGAGATAAATTACAACAGTCTGTTTTTCTAACATTAATATACATCACCTGGTGTTTTTTCTTAAAACATGTTTTTAGTGTTTTTCTTAAGAATGTTTTTCTTTAAACAAAGTTTTTTTCCCCTGGAAAATGAAATATAATTGCAGATCCATAGAATATAATGTGCCTTCATTCTATGTTTTCAGGTTGAACACTGAAGATGGAACCAGTGGCTTACATAGGCGAAGGGGAAGAGAAGTAGAAATTGATTGGCACAAATGCTTTATATGCCAAGAGGAGCAGGGTAAAGGTAGGGGGGAAAAAAAGAGAAAGCACATCAGGCAACAGAACAAGGTCTGCATCAACTCCTGGAATCAAAACGGAAGAGATATAAGGATCATCGATTCATCGACAGATTGGACTGGAATACAGTCTGTGAACTTGGAAGCAGATGGATGACATATTCTTTATCATACAACATGTTATGGCCAGTTCACAAATGCAGACCACATTAAGAGACTGGAAAACAAATATGAGAAAGATACTAGTACCGCATATAGATACCATCAGCTGCATATGCATATTTTGCATCAAGTTCCCAGGAGCCACAAAGCAATAACTCGTCTAGAAGTTGCTGTGATCTCTTGGGAAAAAGGTTTTTTTTTTTGTCAGGAGGAGAAGACATAAAAAAATCGAGGGAAGTTTGTAGCTAAATACTTCAAATACGATTATGGACTTTGCAAAGAAGGATGCTACTCTCTGATGCCATTTACTCTGCTGCAGGTGATCTCATTGCTTTCCAAGGGAAATATCATCTGAAGTCCTACTCAGAGTTTTTGAGAAATTATCAGAAGACTGTTGATATTGGTGAGGTTGAGACCGAACTGTTTGATATTTGCTTCAACAATGTTTTGGAGGAGGCTGAGGGATGGTGATAGGTGAAATGTATACAATGTCATCATTATGTGAGAGGTACACCCTTCTGCTCCATAGTGAATTCAATATCTTCAAAGAAATAGGAGACCCTGATGATAAGCAAAAGTTCAGAAATAAAATGAGGAATTTCCTAGGTGATAAAGTTGACTTTGTCCAGTCACTCAATCCACAGGAATCACTTCTGGTATTCCCTGCAAAATCAACTGGATGTGCTGTCCAGACCCTCAGACAAATGGCTCAAGAACTGTCAGGCAGTGAGAGGGGATCTAACACTTTAATGGAGGAACCTTTCCAAGATCCTGCAGACAGGGACCTCGAGCTGCTAAGCTGCTTGTACCATGGCTCCATGAAAATTAAAACAGACATCAATTCTTCCCCAGGACATAATTTCATTGGAGGCATCAACATACAAAGTTCAGAAAAGTGAAGTACCTGAGATTTTATACTTGTTTCTTCAACTGCTATGCCCTGGAGATGACTTGGATGAAGACTGTGCAAGTGATGAGCACCACACACAATTACTGTCTATTGCCCAGGACACTGTGTTCTTGGCTACAAATGGGCAAAGCAAGCACCTGGGACTTGGATTGGCAATCCATCAAGCAACTAGGTTTACACAGCTTGTGCAACTTTTGCGTGCAGCAGGCCACTGTGTGAGTTATTACACAGTCATGTGTGCTGGCACTACCTTAGCAAATGCTGTACTGGCAAAGTATACAGCACATGGAAACACAATTGTCCCAATGAATTTCAGAAATGATCTGCTTGCAGGCTACATCTGATATGCTAATGGCAACATAGACATTTTTGAGGAGACAAGTGATGGGAAGGAGACCTTCCATACATCTCAAACAGCTGCTTTCTGCAGAAGTGTCACCGGCAAAGAAGTACTAGATCTGAATGTGGAATATCAAACTAGCTGATGTGTTGATATTCTTAATGACCTTCCAAGTCATTTTCCAGTCCAATATTGACAAGAATAAGACAGAAGCATTATTTCAAGAACCTGTCCAAGTTGAATGCCAAGTTGAATGGTACAAGGCAACATTTTCAACGGTGGTGTCACAGGCAAAGGCTATGGACATTGCATGGGTCATCACCAGACTTCAGCATCCTGACAATCAGCATGTACCCAGCTGGACTGGATTTAGCTAATGGCCAAATTGAATACCCCCAGGACAGTTGTCAGTCCAATGTCAATAATAAATGAGCCTGCCCATGAATTTGACACT
Source organism: Crocodylus porosus (assembly GCF_001723895.1). Classification (NCBI taxonomy): domain Eukaryota; kingdom Metazoa; phylum Chordata; order Crocodylia; family Crocodylidae; genus Crocodylus; species Crocodylus porosus. Next base: position 29,782,842 of record NW_017728917.1, read on the forward strand.
ATCTGGACAGTTATTAAGAATTGCCAAAAGATGACATCTGCCTTGCGTCAGAAATTCACTGTGGTAACATTTGATGAACAGTTATACTGTAAGGCAAAGATGCTGCAATGGTACAAGATGAATGAATGCAAAATCCGGTGGTAATGCTGGGCAGGTGCCACATTCAAATGAATTTCTCAAAGGTCTTTGGTCAGTATGTGGCTGATTCTGGCCTAAAGGACATTTTAGTAGAAAGTGGTGTTTATGGCAAGAACACTGCTGAGGACATTCTCAAGGGTAAGCACTGGAGTCAAGTGATACATGCTCACAAACTCACAATTGAGGCATTATGGAGAATCCTATGGTCTACCATGCTACAATGGGCTGATGAGTCACATGGAACTAGATGCTTCAGTTGTGCATAAGGCTCAAGAACTTGCCAAGGCATTCAATGGTGCAGATGACCAGGCTTTGGAAACAGTAATGCACGATCTGCTCCCCAAAATTAAGAAAGCGAAAGTACTGTTGGATGGGTTTGACAAAGCCCAGGAAAACAATCTCACATATACCTTCTGGAGGCAATACATGAATCTTGTTTCCATTCTGCTCTGGTTTACAAGGGCTATCAGAGAGGGCAACTGGGACTTATATCTGGAGTCTTTTGCCAAAAAGTTGCCTTGGTTTGCCGCTTTTGACCATGTGCATTATCTGAGATAGGGATGTGTTTTCTTGGTAGATATGAAGCAACTGAAGACACAGCACGTGAAGTGTATGTTGGTTTCCAGTCCAGAGGTTCAGCCTATATACTATATACAGTAGTTAGCAACAGAAAAACACAAACAACAGACCTCACTTATCAGAGCCAATCATGATCTTTTCAGACACCTACTTGTATCTCTGGATGCTGACAGGGATATTGATGTCAATAAAACTCCTAAGGCAAGAACTCTGTACTGTACTGCTATCACTGGCTACAACAGATAGAAACCTGAGACCAGGAAACAAAGCTCAACTATTCTCCATTTTGGAAGTGAATATTTTGCAGCCAAGTTTGAAAGAAACCCTGACTCCAATATGTGCCATAAGAAAACCCAAGGATGCAGTGACCTTTGGAGACTATGCAGATGCTTTTGTGGCAAATATCATGTCCAATCTTGCAGCAGGGTAGATGTTGTGTTTGACTGCTACAAACAAACATCAATCAGGGATGTTATTAGAAAGCACTGAATTGGAAAAGGAAGGGAAATAAGAGTTGAAATTAGCAGCAGGGACATCATGTTGCCTGTGCCATGGAGAACATTCACTGAATCCAAGGAAAACAAGGCATCACTTGTTATTTCCTCAAAAGGGAACTTTTATAGCAAGCATCACATGGTGACAAAGAAGTAATAGTCAGTGGTAGTAATGGTGGTTATGCTGTCTTCTCAACAGGAAGAAACACAGACCACCTCCACTTCACACAAAAAGAGGCAGACACCCACATGATCTTGCATCTCTCTGAGGTAGTCAGAAGGATATGACAGTCATTGTCACAAGCAGTGACAGATGTCCTATTACTACTGATTACATTCTGGCCTTGTCTCAGTAGCGAGCCGTGGATTGATAGATTCATAGACATTAGGGCTGGAAGGGACCTTAGAAGGTCATTGAGACCAGCCCCCTGCCTGAAGGCAGGAAGTAAGCTGGGGTCATAGGATCCCAGCGAGATAAGCATCCAATTTTTTCTTGAAGGTGTTCAATAGGTGCTTGAACCATCTCCGATGGCAGGCTATACCAGACCTTGGGGGCTTGGACAGTAAAGAAATTCTTCCTTATGTCCAGCTGGAAACGGTCTTGCAGTAGTTTATAACCCTTTGACATCATAATTCCTTGGGGCGCTCTGGTGAACAAACGTTCCCCCAGATCCTGGTGGTCACCCCTGATAAACTTATAGGTTGCCATCAGATCACCCCTAGGCCTTCACTTTTCCAGGCTAAAGAGCCCCATGGCTCTCAGCCTGTCATCATATGGTCTGTTTTCCTGACCTCTGATCATGCGCATGGCTCTTCTCTGGACCCTCTCAAGCTTCTCCACATCCTTTTTGAATTGTGGAGCCCACAACTGGATGCAGTACTCCAGCTGCGGCCTCACCAAGGCCGAGTACAAGGGGAGAATGACGTCCCGGGATTTGCTTGAGAAGCATCTATGGATGCAAGCCAGCATTTTGCTTGCTTTACTAGCCACAGCATCACATTGCAGGCTGATGTTCATCTTGTGATCAATGATGACTCCCAAGTCTCTTTCTTCCATAGTGCTAGCCAGCATAGCACTGCCGAGCCTATGAGGATGTTGCAGGTGTGGATGCTTTGCCCCAAAGTTTGGTGTCATCGGTGAATTTGGCCAGTCCGCTTCTGACTCCAATGTCCACATCATTAATGAAGATGTTGACCAATATGGGTCCAAGGACAGAGCCTTGGGGGACCCCACTGGTCACTGGACACCATGATGAGTGACTTCCATCAATTACTACCCTCTGGGTCTGATCACAGAGCCAATTTCCCAGCCAGCAGATCAGGGTGAACCCAAGGACACAATTGGCCAGTTTTGCTAAGAGGTGATCATGGGATACCAGATTGAAGGCTTTTTTGAAGTCAAGATATATGACATCAATGTCTTGTCCCTTGTCCAGGTGATAGGTCACCTGGTTGTAGAAGGAAATGAGATTGGTCAAGCAAGACCTACCCGCAACAAACCCGTGCTGGCTATCCCTCAGGATGTTGGTGTCGGCCAGTCCATTAAGGATGGCTTGTTTAATAAACTTTTCTAAGTTGAAAGCAGGCACATCAAAAACTCAACAATACACTGCTGTGCAGAAGGTGGAATGCTGTAATGAAGGGATGGACTGCTGGGCTTGCATGCCTGCCTGGGGCCTGATACCACAAGCCAGTTTGCAGGAATTTCTAAAAAGTTTGCTTGGAAGATCTGTGAAACTCATCTCCAGTCTCAGTTTAAAGCATCTCACACACCAGATGCCCAAGTACTGGCCAAAGCTGAGGAATTTGTGTGTAGATTGGGAGACAAATTCCATTCACACTGTGGTGTGCTCAATTCAGAAAGGTGCAAGTTTGAAAACCTGCCAACACAAGATGCACTACTTCAGCACATTCATTAAGCCCAATACCAAGCTTTTATTTGGCAAAATGCAATGGTGGCAAATCCACAGATGCCAAGTCCCACAGAAAGTGGATGGCACATCGTCCATGGCATGCTGTTGCCTCTACTGATAACAACAAAAGGTCTTACACAGCTGAGTGCTTGGACATCACAACCTGTGGATGTAAAACAAGTGGACATCAATGTACTACAGGGCATTGTTTGTGCAATAGATTCAAACTGAGAGCAGCAGCTTACAAATGTATAGGTAGGTACCAAAACCCCCACAATAAAAATCATAACAGTGACTAGATTTATATGTGAATTGAACTCATCAAGTGATATGGTTTAGAAAATGTTGTAATGTTTACTTGAGGATTGGATTTTAATCCGGGGGGGGGAGGAAATCAACCAATAACATTGTTTATTGCTCTGTTGATTCTGGACCCCTAACTCCAGGGGCTCTAGTACTCATTAGGTAGCCTCTTATAGCATAGGATAATATTTTTGTGACATAAGAACATTAAATGTTCTTTCAAATGCAAATGTATCTTTGTTTTCCTTTGCATCTTCATTTTCCTATACAGGCAGTCCTTGATTTACAATGTTTCGAGTTGCAATGTTTTGTACTTACAACTTTTATAAATTGATGCCATTTCAACTTTCTGATATCAGTTTTGACTTTACAATGCTTGATCCAATGCCACACCCTGTCAGCAAATAAGTTCGCTGTGTCACCCATCTCCCTGGAGAACATCTGTCCAAACTTCCTTGGACACTTTCTTTAAGTAAGCAGACGAGACTCCAGAAAAGACTGCAGCCAAGAGTCCTGAGAACATGAACCCTTCAAAAAGTCCAGCAAAGTCACCTTAAAGAAGTCCTTCCAAATCAATATGATTGCTGTTTACAATCTAAATATATTAATGTAGCTATATTACTCATCTATAATTGAGTACAAAATTCCAGGTTATTTTTTATGAAAATAGAGTATCAGGCCTTGGTTCAGGAGCTAACCCCCCATTATAACATTGTTTCCTATGGGAAAACCAATTCCAAATTACAACATTTCGACTTAAGACATGGTTTTCAGGAACCAATTGTGTCATAAGTCCAAAGACTTCCAGCTGATACATATTAGTTAATGTTGGAAACAGACTGCTGTAATTCATCTCAATATTAATTCCTACAGTGGAGAGATGGATTTTCTGGTCAAGGACATGTTCTCCTTTAAAAAAAACCCCAAAACAAAATGTCCACGTTGTAACAAAAAAATGGTGCAAACTTCACTCTTTTAGTATCTGCACCCAGACTTGTAAGTAACTGGAGTCTCCACCCACCAACATCTAACCAGCAATTCCAAGCCAGGGCGCGGTGACACACTGGTGTGTGCCCTGAGATCCTCTGAAGGGTGCTGCAGGGTACACCATTAGGTGTGCAAACATGATTCACTATAGTCATAGATTTCAAACAGGAATACAGTGTCAAAAACATTCTTACCTGTTGTGGTCAGAGTTTTTTGCAACAGAAGATTTGCTTTATTATTTTTTTATAGTCAGGGATCAAGAGAAAATTATGAAACAACATTTTTCAAGGGGTGGCTTAAATCTGAAAAGTTTGAGAACCACTGATCTAAACTCTACAGAATGAGTGTGAACCATCCACTGCCAGAGATTTTCCAACATTTTTCAAGCATGGGACCAGAATGACTCAGCTCAGGTTAAAGGTAGACTGGCACTAGGACAGATCCACCTCAGCTGCTTCTCTTTGCTGCCCAGTTGTGTAGCATAATAGGCAGAGCTCCCCATCCGCTGAAGTTCTGGGTGCCTAGCTGCAGGCAGAGCTCCTTGATACCAAATGCTGCTGAGACCACAGCTCTGCAAGCTTAATCTAAAGGTCAACCTGTAGGTTGCCAGACCCTGCACTGCCACACACAGCCTTTAATGGTCTCTGGATAAAAACATCTTGCATATTACCCTTTACACTGAGTCAGAACAGTCCATGCAGCAGTACATATGAGACTGTACGTTGAAGGACAAGACTAATCCATAGGTATCCAAAGGGAATTTTTTTTTTTTTTGCATTACCAAAAGACAAAGGGAAAATAATTAAATTGTAACAGCAGCCTCTTATTCTCCCCTTTGGTAAAGCCTGTCATTTCTCTTTTCTGTACCACATAAATCTATGACTAGATTGCCTAAAACATTCATTAGTGTTCAGCTTAAGCTTTTCAGCATCAGTTTTTTGTTCCTCTGCAGAAGGAGCTCCAAAATTGACATTCATCTACTTGAATGCAGTTTCTCTTGATGACTCAGCGCAGTACAGTAGCATTGCCTGACCTCTAAAGAACACGCAGATTTCAAAGGTTTATTTTAACAGATTAAGAAAATCAAATCCTAGGTACTTTTTTATTTTTTTAAGCAATAGCCCTATGACTTTGAGCCACAAGAGGCCTCATAATAAGCTTTGCAACACAAGGAATATCTAAGTTTTTCATTATATGGAATCTTTTACAGCAGGACTGTCCAACTGGCATCCTGTCGGCCACATGCAACCCGTGAAAGGTTAAGTTGTGGCCCCCACCCAGGAGCCATTTCCCCCACCACTTCAGAGACTGCTGCTGCCAGGCTCCCACTCCTTACTCCAGGTTCTGCTTCCATCCTTTGGGGTGGGATGTAGCGGCCACAGGGCCCAGGGTCTCATACAACACAATGAAGCAGAGGAACACAGGAGACACCAGAGACAGTACAGGATTAATTGTAGCAGGCAGTGTCTAGAACACAAACAGCTCCAATATCCAAGGCAGCCAAGTTGAAAATCCCCTCTTCCTACTCACTCAAGAAGGAACTAGGCAAACTCTAGATCATATACAAAATAGCTCTGGAAATCTGACTGTACCTGAAGCATGAACCAAGCTTCTTTGAAAAGGACTACTAGCCTCCTGGCATTTGGGCAAGGAAGACTATAAAACAAGAGCCAAACCAAATGTTCACAAGTTGCAATACACAGTCTACAGGAAAGATGGTGACTAGTTACTAGTCTAAAGTAGGGGTGGCCATCCTGTGGCATAGGCAGCCTGTGTGTGATATGGCACAACTTGGGTAGAGTGCAGGGCTAATTTGTGGCATGCCTGCCAAAAAGGTTGTCCCCCCACTCCAAGCCTAAGCTATCCTGGTACCTTATCAAGCTAAAAACCCTCACACCACCCCAACAAGTACTTCCACATGTAGTACTACAAGGCAAGTTCACATCTTACTTTTTATCCCAATTTGGACCTCTCTCCTCCCCTTACCAAAGCATCATCACTTGGATACTCCCTGCCCCCATTCTTCAGGTTCTCTTCCTACTTTTGGGGGCAGGGCAGTCCATGGCTTGGAGAGAAGGGATGCAGGGGAAGGAAGTGTTCAAGTGGTAATGCTTTGGTTGGGTGAAAAGAGGTCCAAACTGGTGTAAAAGTAAGATGTGAACTTGCCTTGTAATATTATATATTGCAGTACTTGTTCAATAGGAGGCAGAATGATTTGGAAGGAGAGGGAGGGGCAGCAGCAAGATCCGACTGCTCTACTACAGGGGATATACTAGTGCAAGGCTTGAATGCAGTGTTGTCAGAGTATTCAAATGAAGGTATTAAGAAGGCAGACCTCTGAACACTTCCTGAATTGGTTTTAAAAACACATTTTAAGTGCTCAAGGTTCCCCTCCCTACAGATGCCAGAAGAAATTCATTACACTAACTTCCATCTTTTAGTTTGGTCCTTCCACAATAGCACATTTTCCATTCCAATTCCATTAATGAATAAAGTAAAGGGAATGGCAGAGTGCCACATTCAATATAATCCATTGCAGAATCACAGGCAACTAAGTAGATTTAGCAAGGCTAGCATTAAGAAGTGACCTGTCATGTTTACTTAACCAGTATGAAGTAAGTCATCACTTTATTTGATAGAAGCTACTCTAATGTGCCCTTTCCAAATCTAAAATACAAGGGAGGGGAAAGAGAGGCACCACAAAAACATAACAGTCTCATGGACTTAAGCTTCTCTGGTTGTAAAGTGACAGCTAACGTTTCCTGCTTTGGTTAAAACAGGTTTTTATTAGAAGATCTCAACTCTCATTTGAGAATTATGTTCCAGTACACCATGTATTGAGGCACCCCAAATGCAGGACTATTAGGATTTTTTCCGCACTCTGCTAATAAGCACTTCATTTTTCAAAGCCAATGCATTGGTATCTGACTTCTTAACCAACTTCACGGGAAGTGGCATTGCAGTAGTATTCATATGCCCAGCACATTCAGGTACGAGTAAGAGACTAGCTTTACTCTGCACAAATCAGCAACAAGCTCATACATGAAGCAATGTTTTAATTGGAAGCTCGTATAAAGGTTAAAGCAACAGCCTACTGTATAAAGGAACAAACATTTTTACGATGTCAAGGTATGCAGAGAAGCAAAGACCTGTAAGAAGTGCTGCAAAAAGTAGCGCAATGTAAGTTTTCTGAAGTTACTGATGTTACAGAATTGAGATCAACACCACAAGACTTAGAACAAAAAGAAAAAGTCCAAACTGTAAGCTTTTAAACACCTCCACATTCCCCTCTTTAATATGGTGTTTTGCACTGTGTACATGAACAAAAACTAAGCAAAAAAGAATTTTAGCCAAACTCCCCTTCCTCCTCCAGCTTTATTGATAGTTTAAAATTACATTTCTATGTTCTAGGACTTCAATTGCTTTTACCATCTTACTTTAAAAACTGATTACAAGCAAATGAAAATTCAGTTGTCTAAGTGATATAGTATACAAAAATAACATCTTGATTTCTGTGAAAATGCATCTTTGCAACTCCTGAATAGCTCCAAATTGTGTATGCTATGAGAACTGATGTTCTGGGTTTTAGATTTAAATTTGCAATATTCATTCAAAAAGCTTCCCATTACTTTCTGTATCTCCAACATTAACATTCTTTGACTGAATTACTGTTACTTTTAAAGTTTTATTCCTGATTTCTCTCTCTCTCTCTCTCTCATGGCCAGTAACAGGCATGTGCATCTTGTTTGTTTACTCCCACACAGCTATATGCTCTAGGTAAGGCCTGATACAGATATTACTTGGTGTTGTTAACAGCTACTGAGGTCAGACAATTCAAGGCCATTACAATAAAATTAAGAGTTACTTGTGGAAGTTTTTACACTTCCAGGATTTCTTTCGTCCTGCACAGGATCACTTCCATGTAACCCAGAGAGGGTTTGCTGGTCTGACTAAACTCTTCCCACTCATCAATCCCTATTCACCAGTGGCACGGAAAGGGGGTTCTTTAACAAAGCATTATACATAACACCTCTACCAAACTAAACATAAACATTTTTTGTAGTTAAATGCAGAAAGTTGATTTTTCCACCCCTTTCCTCCTTTTACATGGCAAGTAAAGCTCACTGGCCTGGGAGTAGCCTCTATCTGCCAACCTTTGGCCAGTGAAGAGGATTCAGAGAAAAATAATACAACCATCAATCAGAAAAAGGAGGGGCGACAAAGGAAAAATTATTAGGCTGTAGCTTCAATTGTGCATTCCCGTGCAAGGTGCCCTGACTCTCCGCAGCGATAGCAGTTGACTTCGCTCGTCTTGCTGCAGTTGATGGCCACATGGCCAGTTTCACCACACCTGGGAGAAGGAGAAAGAAAAAAAAAAATTATATGGAAGCTTTAGACTTGTTAGATTTTTAGGCAAGTCAGGAAAAACTAATCCCACACTGTTATAAAGTGCACTAAATGATACACTGGGCTGTCCTCCAATTCTGAAGGAGATGTTTGTGTTGTGCAGCTGTTCAAGCTGTAAGTATTGCTTACTGACATCATCTGTACTAAAAGTTAGGCACATGTCTCTGGTGCAGACTTAAGTCAAGTTAAGCAACCCGACTACAAGCTTAAGTCAAATGCAGCCAGAAGCAGTAAAACTGAACTGCATTCTATTCTAGATCTTGCTGCACTTACACCCAAGCACCCCACTAAATAAGATCTGAACAAGAGGTGGGTCCCCAGAAGGCAATACTTCCCCATGACAAATATGCCTCTTTAATTGAAGTCTGGTAGTACTCTAGTTGCCATTTGGAGCATCCAGTAAAACACACACAATATTGGTGCTTACTCCACCATTTAAAAGATGGTTGAGCTTCCCCCCCACCCCACACACACAAAAAAACCCCCAAGAGTAATTATGACATTTTTAATTACATAGGCATAAGCTTGGATCATTGTATTCCCTTTTAGGATTGGAATGTAGTGATCCTTGCAACAGTGAAGGCAGCAATTTTAGTGACACTTACCTATAGCATTTCACTTTGGTGCAGTCTTTTTGAATGTGTCCAAATTCCCCACAAGAATAGCACTTCTGCTCATCTGCATGGTCACAGTCACGAGCCAGATGACCAGGCTTGCCACAGTTATAGCAGCATTGCTCTCTCTCTCTCTTCGGCTCCTTGCAGTCCTTAGCAATATGGCCACCTCTGCCGCAATTATAGCAGGCTTCCACAATAAGAAAATAGACAGAACAAGACTATAAAACCTTTATTAAGTTAATTCTAACATGCATTTGCTGGGAACCAATTGGTTCCATGTTCAGATACACAAAAGTGTCATGTGTAGCTTGTGACGTTTGGTTCCTCCCCTGCCCCACCATCCCGTCTTAATACTTACCATCCTCCTGAAGATCACAGTCCTTGGCAAGATGGCCAGACTCACCACAGCGATAGCAGATGTCTGGGAGAGATGAAGACATGAACTGGAAGCCTGTTTAAAAATGAGTAAGTTTTAGTGATCTAGCTATACATCATAAACAAAAGGTAAATACTTATTATGCCACTGCAATTATCCTTTTGCAATACACCAAGGAAATCCTTTTCACAGGAAAAGCTGCATTATCTGGCACTTTACCATCTGGAATGCTTTATTAACCGGCATCGGTCATAGATGGCAATACAAGTCTTCCTTCACATACCCAGAAAAATTCCAATAACCATCCGGCATCTTGTCATGCACTTCTCATAGATCTGTTGTTTACAGAAGCTTCAGGGTGCTGCTGAGCAGCATCACTAGCAGCAGTCTTAATTGTAAACATCTGCCATTGCAACCGTGTTGTGCTTGTGCTTGATTGCAACTTTCAGCCAGCCAGCATATTTGATTAACCAGCACCCCCTATCCCCCACAGATGCCAGATAAGAGAGCTTTTACTGTACTATAAAATACTGGAGAATGTAAGTGGCAGTAGGCATCATTAAAAAATGAAAACAAGCAACACAAACCAATTAAGTACATAATTTGATTATCTGTACTTATGAAGACAGCGTTGTGTCATTTCTACAAAGGCTATAAAAATACAGTGTACAAGTCTTAAAAGATGCAAACTGTGCTTCAATGAGTGTAAGTTAGAAACTTTTATGAAGGCAGATTACCTCTGCCACGGCTTCGCATCCCACGACCACGTCCGATACCAGTAGGGCATTCCCGAGCCCAGTGGCCAGTACGTCCACATTTGAAACACTCGTTGCTGCTCATCGTTGTGGTTCAGTTCTCTAGGCATAAGTGGAGGATAAAGTTTAAGTAAACTAACGCTAGTTCTTCCAAAGGCCCTATTTTAACTGTAGTCTCTCAAACTTGCTGCATTTTCAACCGTAAGTCAAACATAACAGGTGAAAGATACCTCACAGTATTTAGTCCCTCAGATTAAGATTCTGCTGCATCTTTATTCATTTGGCTATGAAGCTATTTACAGGCATGTTTGACTTGTATTTTATGGTCCATCATAAATAAGAGCAAGTGTTGGACATGCAAAGGGAACCCTGCTTTTTTTTGCAATTTAGTAAGCTCACAATGAAACCAGTGCTTAAAAGAAAAAGATTCAGAAAAGCAACAACTGTACTGTTTAAACATACAACTGCATTTCCTCAGGAATCTTAAGTTTTTGCCTGGATTAACAGTGCTCACCATAATAAGCTATTTTCACTTCTGAGGTCCCTTACATCACACACCTCTGCAGTGTCAAAACTGAACTCTGAAGAGTTTGTTCTGTCACCCCACATTGGGTACTTTTCACCTAAACACTTAGGCAATACACTTACCAAGAACAATTTAACTCAGGCTACCAACCATATTCCTACTGAAGCTACAGAATCTTTCTACTCAAAAAAAAAAAAAAAAAA
>NW_017728917.1:29794239-29798934 GCF_001723895.1 Crocodylus porosus
ACTGAAGCTACAGAATCTTTCTACTCAAAAAAAAAAAAAAAAAAGCATAACCTTCTGCATACATACTCCTATTTTTCCCACCAAAATGTAGGATTCCTTGGAGATGTTTATATGCTTTAGAAAAAGCTATTTAAAAAACCCCAAACTAAAACATACATACACTGTCTTTTCTACTTCCACTGTAGCTTTCAATGCTTTAAATGTTAAAATCATCCAAATCCACCTCATTCATTATATGAAGTTTTGCCTCCTAACATTGCAAACTTTATGACCTACCAAAATAAATCTTTCCATGAAATCCAATATAACCTAATAGTCCCAGCTTTTGTATACCTGACAATTGTTTTAAGCCTGCTTATTTATATCAATATGTTCTTGCTAACTACTGTAGTTGTCAGCAACTGGCTTGCTCCCGCCAGCACAGCTAAGGCTTAGGGAGGAGAAATGTCAAAATACCTCAGCCCCTGGATCAAATCCAGGCCACGGGGGCTCCATTGGGCAGGACCTGAAAAGCTAGCAGCAACATTTGGAAGGCAGCATGCATCTGGGGGCAAGCTGCAATGCAGGGCTAGTCTCAGCAGCTACTGCTTGAACTCAGTAGTGCATGGGTTTGGGGGGCTGCCGCCACCAATGGCCAACTGGAATCTAGGGATCCCTAATGCTGCAGGCCCCCCTTCCCCAACTTCTGGTAGCCTCCCAGACAGAGTGGTTCTACAGGCCAAAATTGGCCCATGGACCACACACTTGACAACACTTCTTTAATGCTTCATTCCTGTTAACACTTCTGTATTCAGGCCACTGTTTACCACAGCCCCACCCATCCAACAGCTTTTTTCCCTACATGCATTTTTTGTGCCCTTCCTTCCAGCCTCCTTGTCAGAGTGTCCATCTTGTTTTCAGATGGTTTCTCAGGAGTTCTTAAACCTATTTACTCCAGGAGCCATTTACTTAAGTCAACTCCTCATGTTTGCCATGGTAAAAAAGTTACACAGAGAAGCTCTGTATTTTGCCATTCCTTCCTTCAAACAACCCACCCCACAGGAGTTGGCAAACTGCTTTTGACAGGTTCTGTAGTTTTCACTTCAATTTCTCATTTTTCCCTTTAATTAAGTTAGCAAAGTGTTAAGAGTATTGACTTTAGAAGCTCTTAAAAGTATGATTGTTGATAGCTGATGAAGTGGTCAGCAAATGCATTCAAGATGCATAAATTCCACAACATTTCACTTACAACTAAAATAAATTAATCAGTTTAATATTTAGGGCTCCTATTTCAGGTGACAAGGCAGATACTTGACTGAATACACAGCCATTTATACTTGTTTATCATGGTAACTATGATGATACTGGTCAACACGGAACAAACAAAGACTGGTTTCTCCAACTGGCTTAAGTGCACACAGTCTTTTGCTTACGTTGCTGTTTCTTGTTCTGGTCTGAAACAGACTCATTCTTACTCCTGCAATCCTGCTTGAACTTCAGACCTGAGACACCTTGATACCCAGAGCAGGGACACAAGACCTGATTAGAACTTCAAAGTACAACATATAGGAGAGCACCAATTAAGATGTATGCAGAATCTGACATGTAGTTGAAGAGCTTCACTACAGCTTTTAACTCCTGGATGATTTTCAACTACAACAAGTTGAAAATAGAATAAGGATTTAAAATTCAGGTTAAATTCTTGAATTTAGAAGAGGACCAATTAAAACTGTAGCTATGTTTTCATGGCATTACTTGAGAAGGAAAAAGAGAGGGGTAGAGGAACACTTCATCCCCAAGGTATCATCTCCTGACCCAACCTGATTAAGTAATACACTGAGGACATCTAGCAGTGGCCCTTAAATAGCACAGATACTCATGGCCATCCCAGATTCAACTACAAAAAGGGGGTGAAGTATGTGGAGTAAATTTCAAGGCTACAGAGAAGGGGAGATGGTATAACAGCTTGTTTAAAATATATGGTTTTGTGGAAGAGCACCGGGTAACAAGAAAAGAAATTTCACACAGCTTTGCCAATTTCTTCATGCTTGTTTCTGGAGGTTAGCTGGATTTTCAGGAGATCAGAGGAATCATCTTCCTTTACTCTCCCCAAAAGAGTACCATTACAAATGTAAACTCCCCAAAGTGCATATACAGAAACAAGTCTTTTGCATCCATTTATTTCTTGATGCATGAGCTAGTATTTGCCATCATTAAAGTAGCATTTATGCTAACAAAAAACAAAGCAGCAACAAAAAAGTTCAGATCTCTTAATTTCCATTTCCACTTGAAAAATTGATTTTCAGTGTTTCCAACATAACATGGATTAAGAAAGATATGGGCATTCAAAGATCCAAGTGATTGCTACCCCAGCTGTCAAGGTCATATTAAATTAAGACCACCTGCAGTGAAGCAAAGAAACAGAAGTGGAGTTTGACTTTAGTCATTATACCAGGGAGTGTGTTAAAAAAAACCCAAAACATATACCATCTGTACAGGTAGTCTTAAACCAACTAGAGCCAGAAATCCACTTATTGACTTGTTCAGGGTACCCATTTCTGCACAAAAAGCTGTACTCGTACACAACTGAAGTTTGCCGAAACCCAGGAAGGGAAGCATACCTGGACAGTTAGACAACACAGAAATTGAAAGAAGCTGGTAGAAAGAAATTCAGAGACCCAAGCAAACAAGAATGCCACCTGTTTCATAGATAGCCATTTCCCAAAACTATTTTTGTCCCCGATACGCATCTAAAAAACCCCCAAAAAACCTCAATAGTTGCATTTTTTGCTTTTGATGCAAAACAGCTTGGATACAAGTGATCAGAAGCATATTGGAAGACTAAAGGTGGCTGGAGAATCAATGAAGCTAGTTACAAGATGAGCAACTAAAACGTTAAGTGACTAGTTAACATCTTAGGGGGAAAAAAAGTTTGTAGGTCTGATATCTTTCAATGAAGGTGAGCAGGTGTTTTTACTGAAAGGTCCTACAAAAGTATACCTTCTTCCATGGCAAAGGGTTGAGACAGAAAAAGGCAAAGAGCTTTTCAAGTCTCAAGCATCAGATCAGCAGCAGTAGCAATAGTAGCAGTATCATCAACTCAAGTCCTTTCTGCATGTCAAGGACAGATTATGTCTATGCTTCACGATAAGGCTTCTCTCATTCAATTCAATTAACATTGGCTAAAATTATAGCTAATCCCAAATGTAACAGCACAAATACTCAGTTTAAAACAACTTATTAAAAAAGACTTAGTTTTTACCTTGTGTTACATAATTGGAGTTTTACCTGTATGGTGCACAGGAGTGCCACAAATCTGCAGAACATGGAAAGCTTGCAACCTTCATAAGGAAAACATGATATGCTGAGCTATGAAACTCAAAGCTGAGGACGACACAAGCTATGGAAGTCTAAGCATGCAGAATTTTATTTTGCATAGGGCAGGAAGTGGTGAGGGGCTAGAAACTAGTCCTATATGCAGAAGAGCCAATGGTAATTTAGAATTTACAATCAGCTAAGAGGTGATACTTGTTTTCAAAGATAATTGTGATTTTAAAATTGAGATTTAATTCCACGCTTTTGAATGGGTTTTTAAACTAACAACATATGGCATATTTAAGCTTTGAAATTCAGATCTATTGTCCTGAATCTGTAGGCTTTATGCAGAAATCCACAATTCCATTCAGTTTGTTGAAAGACTGAGCCATTTACAACTAAAAATCAAAAACCAAACCCCTAAATTATGCACCACATTCTCTCCCTTCCTCCAAGCACAGACTTTGTACTCTTTTTTCCATTTCATTATGGCATTTGCTCTTCTGCAAAGGCACTGTCAGATTTATGGTTAACTTCAAAAATTGTGAAAAAACCAAGATGTTCCCCCCTTGTAATACTGAACAGGATCTTCCTTAAAAAAAAACTGGTGGGAAATCAATTTGATTACAAAAATGAGAACAGCTACAGACTTCTCTCTGAAGTCATTAAATGCATCTTCCATCCACCTAACATTTTAATAACAAAGTAAATGTTAGTCTACAGTACAGGTTCTCAGCCTCCAGTCCCTGGGGCTCACCATGGGTTAGGAAATTTAGCAGAGGGGGAGCAATGACCGTTAATATGGCCACCCTCTCCTCTCTCAAAATTCACAACAGAAAGCCCTGAAAGGCTGGTCAGTGCCAGGCTGCATCCATCCCCATCATAGGGTTGGATCAAGGCCAGGCCATATCCCCTCCCCTTCTTCCCCCTACACAGCCAAATGCCATCCCTGCCCCCAAACCTTGCCCCCAGCGCCAAAGCAGGGCCACCAGCCAGATCCAGCCTATGGAGGCACTACCCATCTGGTCCACTGGGGGGGAGGGGGGGGGAAAAAAAAAGAGAGAAGAGAACACTACTATATGAAACAAAAAGCATAAAACAAATTCTATCAAAATTTTAGTATTTCTGTTTGCACTAGATGACTGCTTCTAGAACCTGAACTAAAGACATGTCTTGCAAAACACCCTCAATCAGTTCTCAGTAAATTCTCCTGGTAGTATTAGACTGATGTTGTAGCCATGTGATCCAGGAAAGCTATTAGTGATGACGGCAAATACTTCTGGACACTTCATCCTTCAGTTAGGTTGACATAAGCATTCTCTAGATAATTTTGATATCGAAACATTGAAGGGAGAAAATGCTGATTTAAGACTGATTTAAAAATAACTGGGGGGGGGGGGG
>NW_017728917.1:29799034-29801566 GCF_001723895.1 Crocodylus porosus
GCAGGGGGGGGAAGAGAGAGAAACAGGACAGATGGGACACAACAACCCCAAGCTACAAACCAGCTAACCCCCTAGCTAAAAATTCTACCTAACGATATAAAAATGTGGATAAGCAGTCACTAGCGACTCCTGGAGCTGGCCTACAGTTTCCTTCCGTGCTAGCTATAGTTTCCAGTTGTATGAAAACTCAAGAGTACAATAGATAAGATTAGAGAACAAAGTAGAACTGCTACAGGAATAACATTCTAGCACTACAAGCATTACTTCTGAATGCAGAAATGCTTGCTACCTCTGTTAACAAGCAAGTATACTAGGGTAGTTATTTTTGCCATACCTGTTAGATGCTTCCCTTGACATACTAGCATCACTTATTTGATGCTGATAATACTTCAGCCTTCAACCACACAATCCATTTATGATGCAATACGCACTAGTGTCCTGGTGAAAAGGCTTCTCTCTTGCCAATTTAGTATGCAATGTCTAATACACCAAGCCCTAGAGAATTCCAAGGGAACCCCCCGCCCCCAGTGCACTTGTCTAGATCCAGGCTCTAATATCATAACTTATACCTGAACAGCAACTCATTTACTACAACAGGGTTTAGAGGGAATGAAGAATCCTGATACATGCAACAGTACCAGAAGTTGCTTTAAAAGCAACACACATGCCAAGTGTCAGCTGTGAAGATACTAGGCTGTTAGTGATCAGCCTACTTAACCAGCATCACGTATGTGCTATAAACAGGTCAAGTCAGTCTAACAGCCAAGCCATACATCAGCTAGACTGCACTGCATTTACCCCTCCCCAGAAGCTTTCTAAGTGGGAATCTAGGGGAAGAATAGCAAGAAGAGAGTCATTAGTGTGGTTTCCTTAGCTCCATCAGAATGTCACTTGTTGGAGGCAAACAAAAAATGCCCCACCTCACAATTTATAAAGAAAACTATTCACTTCCACACCTTGTGTTAAAGCAGTGGTTTTCAACCTGTGGTCCACAGACCTCTGGGAGTCTACAGATCATGTTTTAGGGGGCAATGAAAAAAGTGACTATGATCAAAAGTGAGTGTGGATAGGCACATACAATTCAAAGAGGTGCAAATCCTTATCTGCAAGTGAAAAAAAAGGTTGAAAGCCACCGATTTCAGAGAACTCAGTACTAGTTAAACTGACAGCAATGGCTACTGGTAGTATTCAAACGGACACCCATCTAGTTACATTAATATACCACCTAACGTGCATACTTGATGAAGAAAAAGATGGGTTATCATCTCTGGCCTTGGCTGTAAAGAGTATAGTAGAAATGGCTAACTGTGGTCCAGAGTGGACTACCAGGAAGAGCTTACTTTATTGGGACAATGCCACACTGTTTTAGGCATTAAATAATGGGGAACTAAGCTCATGAAAAAAGTTTACTAGAGGTCTAAAGTGAAAGAGAATCACTCTCAGAAGAATCCACATCTCATTTAAGTGCACCAAACTCCATAGGCAAGGAAAAATCTCTTGGTCCAACTGCAGACAGGCAACAGAACAACTTCTTTCTAAACTTAAGGGCCAGAGTGTAATAAAAGGTTTATACCTCTCTTACCCTACTTATAAATTCACTCTCCCAGCAAACCTCACACACCATACACTATGTAGTGGTGGAAGTATTCCCACTTGGAAAAAAAATCCGGAAGATTACTGATAGGTGCAAGTAG
This sequence comes from Crocodylus porosus, assembly GCF_001723895.1. NCBI lineage: Eukaryota > Metazoa > Chordata > Crocodylia > Crocodylidae > Crocodylus > Crocodylus porosus. The sequence continues at coordinate 29,800,729 of NW_017728917.1, forward strand.
GTACATTTCTCCTAGTTCCAAACCTTCATTTAGATGTATAACAACTTGGAACACCCAAGTTTAATTGCAGTGCTATGGCTCCATGATTGTATGATGTTGTGAACAAATAAGCTTGCTACTTCTATAAATACAGGGGGGAGATGAGATAGCGGACAGAGCATGAGGCTGACAGTTACTTGTTCATCTATTTAGGGAAATGCACACTCAGAGGAGACTGAGTAGTGTTTAAGGCATTTGTCATGGGGAAAGTGCAGCTAATAGCTTTCAAAGGGTGTGCAAGCAGGTCTCTTGACTTCTGCCTTCCACCTATCCAGTAGGAATACTCCCCCACCTTCCCCAAGAAACTGTCCATTGAGGAAGAAGAGATGCTTTGGCCATGTGGAATATCCACAAATATTTAAGAAAGCCAGATCCGTATTCACTCTGGATGGCAGATTTTGGCAAGTTCAATGTGAGATGACACAGGAGTAAACTGAAGTAATGCTAGGATGGCTTCAAAGTAAAGTCTGACAAAATTTAAGTTGACTGATTTTAAGTTGAAGCTGTAACGAAGCAACCCCCAGGCACCTTTCCCAAGCTCCAAAAAATCAGAAAACTAAGGACAAAAAAAAGTTAAAGAGGGGGAAAAAAAGCCCACAATAAACAAGTGAGGCAGCAGGGACCCCCACCCCCAGGGGGCCGATGCAGATGGCTGCGCTCCCCGCGGCCCGGGCCGAGCACATGGACCAGCCACATGGCCGGCTCCCGCCAGGCCCAGGCCCAGGCCCAGGCCCAGGCCCGCCCGCTCGAGCGGGCGGGGCTCGAGCACGACTGGTTGGGACCAGGCAAGGAGCAGCTC
>NW_017728917.1:29801666-29807475 GCF_001723895.1 Crocodylus porosus
GCAATCGGTGCCGCGCCCGCTAACGCCCACAGAGCGATGGCCCCGCTCGGGGCCGCCTCCGCCACGGGCGCAGCGCGAAGGCTGTATTTCCGCCCCGCGCCCACGATCTTGGCCCCGCAGCACGAGAGAGCTGCCCTGTCCCCCCCTCGCGCACCAGGAGCCCGACCCAACCCGGCTGCCCGCGCCACCGAGGCTCCCCCGCCTCGGGCCCGAGGCGGGCGGAGCCTTCCCGCGCACTAGGCCAGAGTGCGCCACAGCCGCCGCCATCTCCCCTTCCCTTGGCGCTGCGCCGCGAGCCCCTCACCAGGGCCGCCCCCCGGCCCGGCCGGTACCTGACGGCCGCCGCCTGCTGCCGGGAGCGCGAGTGACGAGGCCCCGCTGCTCCGCTCCGCGCCGCCCACCGCTGCTACCCTCCTGGCTGCGCCACACGCGGTTTGCGCACGGCCCCACGCCCTCACGCTCTCCCCCCCCAGCCCCTCCCTTCTGCTCTGCGCACGGCTCCCTATCCAGCTCGCGCAACCAATGGGCACCGGCCACTGCGGCTGAAGCATCCAATTAGCGCTGGAGATCAGGCAACCAATTGGGGCCGTCCGACGGTGGGCGGTGCCCGCCTCCCGGCCCAGGCGCCTCAGCCTGCCCTAGGCCGGGGGGAGGGGGCTAGTGTCCCTGCGCTGCGGCTTGGGCCGGGCCCTGCCTCGGGCTGCGGCGCCGCCTCGTTCGCTGAGTGCGGCTGGGACGCGGCGGCTGCTTCTTGTCCCCGCCCTGCGGACGCGGCGGTGACGCGGCATTGCCCCGGCGGAGTGCAGGGGGTGCGAGGCCGGCGCTCTAGCCATGACTCAGCGCCGCCCTCGCCAGTCTCCGGGGCGGCGCTGTCCCGCGATGCGGTGCTCCGCGAGCCGCTCCCCCCGCCCGCGCACCTCTTCAGCCTCCGGGGGGAGGCGCCCCGCGTGTCTCCGGTCTCCTTTCCCCGGGGCTGCCGCCGAGCCGCTGGCCTGGCGTGTCTCGGCTCCCAGGGGGCGAGGGTGGCTGTACCACTTCCAGCCTGGCACCGGCCTGGCTTTTGCCACCGCAGCCTCGTTCGCACACTCCAGCCCTGCAGGCCAGCCGGCAGCGCGGGGCAGAGTGGTCGGCGCAGCCTGGGGGTGGCGGATGGAGCAGGAATCACAGGGGAGGGAGAAGAAAGCGGAGTAGCAAATGGGGAAAGGTATCAGAGGGCACTGAGGAGTCCGTTGGGCCAATTTGTGACCAAAAAGGGTTGTCATGGGGAATGGCAGCCATCCTGAATGAAAGTCCCTTGGCTTCAGGTCTCTCAGAAGAACTGGGCTTACACAGCTGAGCAGGAAGAGGCCTTAAGCGTGTTTACTTCAAATCCCTTCAGAGACAGGATTTGCTGCCCTTTAACCATGCCAGATGCCTGTCCAGCCTCTTGGTGAAAACCTCCATGTGAAGGAGATAACACAAGTTCCCCAGGCAGCCTTCTCCACTGTGCTACTGCTCCTACAGTTAGATGTTTCTTTTCCTCAAGTTTGGAAATGGCTGGTACTGTATTGTGAATAACAAATACTGATCAAATGTGAGGTCACTAATAGGAAACTTAAACCATTCTAACAGGTATCACAAGACTTAGTGTAAATCCAGGAGAGCTTACAAGTCTCTAGTCCATCTCTCCCACCAACCACTCTCATGATACTTCACCACTTCAGTGATAGATGGCTGCCCTTATGACCTTGATGGGAAGAAAATATAGTTAATCCAAGACTTGCGTCCTTTCATTCCTAAATATATTTCTGTCCTTTTTGCTTACCTGTGACTTGTGGTTTGTACAATCTTGTAAGGGTATTACATCAGAGGCCTACTGGTGGTATAGTTGCCTCAAGTGGCCCAGGCAGTCTATGTGTGTGGCACACCACAGATCTGGGATGAGAGGAGGGAGCCGAGTGACAGATAGGGCAGGAAGCAGAAAGCAAGGCGGCAGATGGGGAAGCTGATCAGAGTGACACTTGGGAAGGGTGTGGGGCTAACTTGTGCTATGCCTGCCAAGAAGGTTGGCCCCATATTGTTTACAGTATGTTATTTGTCGCAGCTGCAAGATCATTTAATGAGATTTCCTGTCCTTTTCATAGGGGTTTCACAATCATTGGTTAAATAATGCACCAAAGTGTTTTCTGTGAATTGAATGCCCTCAGTACAAAAGATCCCCCAGCATCTCTAACTGCTCCATGACTTGATCTTCCACACCACAGTGACAATTCCAGCACCTCAAGCGTATAGTAAAAGGTGATTCCTTAGCATAGTGTTTCCTAAACTTTTGATACCTGAGGCATACTTTTTCTGGCAGCACACTTCACTCTTGTACCCAAAAAGTATGTTTATATATGCCAATATATTTCCCCTGGTAGAGTAATGGAATATGTTTTGAATACATATACACACACACACATACATACACACAGACATCCATATTTTTTTCCAAAACATAATCCATTCCCTACCAGGGGAAATCATATCAGTGCTGAGAGGTATTGTTAGAAAAATGACATCAAATACATCTTTCTTTAAGTAAAGGATTAGTTTCTTTTGTCAGCTTTTTTAGCCTCAAGACAGCACTCCATAACTCTTTTGAATTTTGTGGCACCCCAGCTGACAATCACAAAGATAGATCTAAATTCAGAACAGACATGGGAGGGCCCTTGAGGCTAAAAATATTGAGAGTCACTGGTTTAGCTGGTACCACTTAAAGGCAGGTACCAGCTAAACTATGCTATGCCCTACTCACCCTGCTATGCCCTACTCTTTCCACTCTGCCCCTTTTCAGCCCTTGGTCTGTACTATAGGGGTAAGAGCAGCATCCTGCTGCTGAGGCTGCTCCTGCAGGATCTCACACATCAGCAACCACCCTTGTGGCCCCTCCCGCTGGCCCCAGGAGTATAGGAAGAGTGGAGATGACAACCTGCACTGGAAAGTGTGGCTCCATCTGTGTGTTCACCTGCCCTCTTGCTGCAGAGTGTGCTGCTGTGAGTGGGAGCGGGGTATGAGGGGAAGGGAGGGTTAGGGAAGGCAGCTGTGGTGGTGACAGTCTCCAGAGGAGCAGCTGCAGGTACTGTTAGAGTAGCTGGGGCAAGTATAAGATGCTAGATGAGGAAGCTGCGCCAAACATGGAACTCTGCCTATTAGAGAGTGTCCTGCATTTGATGGCTCTCACATTTACCTTCTCACAAAGGGATCTTGCAGCATGCTTCTGTTGCTCTCACAGAACACTAGCATGCTGGGGTACGCCCTTTGGGGATCTGCCTTAGCGATAGAGATTTGTTATGTGAATGAGAAATCTACATGAGGCTTTAAAATGGAAACACTTGAGCCAGTAAAATGGCTTCAGCTGGTGCAAGGTTGATTTTGGAGGGACATCTTCAGATTTATTTTTCTTCCAAATATGAATCTACTTAGTTTTATAGCTCTACGGTAAGAGGTGTTTATTAGAACCTCTGATTTACATACATGTGTGAAAACAAATTATTCTTACATGATCATTTATGGTCCATTTCAATACAATTATTGGGGTTGTTAATATTATTCTAATTCTTTATGTCACATTTCCTACAGAATTAAAATAGTTTGGACCATAGCTCAGAACATGTTAGTTGGTAGGGAGAAGACCTTTCCTTTCATATCATAGTCCTGCTGTTCTTGAGTCTCTAAATGTCATATTGTTCTAGCAGTTGTTTTATAATGCAAACTATGTTAACAATGATGTGATATGGTATGCTTAATTGTAGTTAGGTATATCTTTTTCCTCCTCATTTACGATTAGGTCACAGATGACAACAAGACAAAGATTTCAATTACCAGTTTATTTTAGTGGTGATCCCGATTCTCGCCTGCCACGTCTTGATAGAAATAAAAAGTGTTTTTATTGGGAAGGATGGATTTGAACACCACTATATAACCTGATATATTACTTAGCCTTGTAGCATGGGACTCTTGAAACCTTCCTTCAAGCCTATGGAAATTCAGGAATTCTTATTGTAAAAACTCACAATGATCAATTTTTTTCTCTTTTAACTGTCTTTTATTATTCAAATTACATAAACAAAATTATTAAGTAGTTCAGAATTTTCTTCTCCAATTCCTAACAGACAGCTTATTCAGACTCTGGCAATTACAATGCTCAGTCTTAGAAAAAATTAAGATAAACAAACAACAGGACCTTTTGAGATGAGGTTGCTCAGTACCCTTATCTCTTTTAAGGATATGTCTATAAAGTAACAAAAGTGTTTCTGACATCTCTCCTGACTATCTGCATTGGGGCTTCAATTTTTGGAGTCTGGAATCCTCACTACTCTCCAACTCACTTTTGTTTCTTTTTGGTTTCTTAACATAAAAACTTAAAGGAGAATTTTTACTTGTTTCTGCAGGGCTTCCAGGATCTCTGTGTATTTATCTGGTTTCTGTATCTCGTTTACATCAATGGGTCTTCAGCTGGAGTCTCTCTCTCTGACTAGTGAGACTCTTCTTAGTCTCTTGATCCGCCATCTGTTGGCTCTCTGTTGCTCCAAGCATCCCACACTCCCGCTTCAGCTCCTCCCTGTGTCTCGTCACACTTCTCCCCCTCAACCTGGTCTCTTTTTGCTTCATGGAGCAGTAACTGGAAGTGCGGCTCCCGGTGAGCTCTCTTTTCCTTCGCCGGCTCCTACCTGTCCTCGGGCAGTATCGGAATCATCTTCTTCTCTTCCTCACAAATGACAACAAATTTTTCATGAACTATCAGCTCTTTGGGTGCCCCAAAATGAACTTGTCTTTTATATTTAGATTCCTGGTAAGATTTAAGCCTATTTTTCATAACCTTTTTTTAGCTTCCAAAGATAACTTGTAAAATTAAAACATAATAAATGCCACAATTAGGCACAGTCAAAAGTATTTCCATTTTAGTTGTATTTCTTGTTGAATTTGAGCAACAGAATAAAATTAAGTGTTCTTATTTATATTTCAGAAGTGCTCAGAGGTTTAAAATAAGTTTGTGGCCACAGTATTCGCACGGCTTTATAGGCTTGCATTTTAAAAATACTTCGAGGCCATAAATATTTAAGAAGCTATCAAGAAGAACTAAAATAATTTATCTTCAAATTATTTATGAAATTTTGCGTAATTATAATTGGACTTTTTGGCACCAGGTGATGGCTCTTTCTAGGCATCAGTTATTTTGGAGAATTAAAAGATCTTACAAAACCTAGTGTCATATAACAGGTCTCTGGGGCTCAGACAATAATATTTTTACATTTGTTCTCTAATTCTCTCTTTTATTTTACTGTTTGTATATGTGGTACTTTTCCTGAGGCTTGAGTGGAAGTGCTTAGCATTCCCAAGCTCAGGGTGCGAATTACAGGGGAGCTTGGTGGGTGGGGGGAGCTGAGCCTCTCCCCCCACCCAATAAGAGACAAAAGCCTCCCTGTAAGATATGCAAATTGTAATGAGGGGTGGGGGGAGGCGCTGATCTGATTGCTCCTTCCAGTGAACTGGTTTAATTTTTTTTGTAGACCCCCCACAAGAGTCCAAGTGTAATTCAAACCCTGCCGAAGCCTATTTTGGTACTGTTCCATGATGAGCTGGCATTAGAAGTTTTGAGACTGATAAAATCAACACTCTTCTTCACCGCTGTTGTGAATCACTTTTACAAGAGCCCTACTAACATTATTCAGAATCTCAGATAATACAATGTGGGGCTGATATACCTGAGCCCTGCACCACCAGGGGGAGCCTCACGCAATGGTGCAGGTCATGGGGCTTGGCCGAGGCAGCAGGGAGAGGGGTGGAG
>NW_017728917.1:29808175-29852787 GCF_001723895.1 Crocodylus porosus
CCTACATGTCATCATTGTCTGTAATTTATGCTGGTGCCTGCCAGGGGCTGCATCTGCTGCCACCAGGTGGATGGTGGTGTAAGCTGCAGACAGGGGGGGAGGGAGGAGGAGAGAGAGATAGAATCAGGGTATGCTACAGGTCTGGGGAGGGTGAGAGAAGGGAGATGATCAGGGCATGCTACAGTTCTAGATGGGGAGTGAGGGAGAGGAGAGAGAAAGAGAGGATGGGAACAAGGTCTCCGAACAGGGAGAGAGACAGAGAGAGAGAAAGAGATGTGGCACTTGAGAGGACACCAAAACTCATTAAGTGGTCCTCCAGCAAAAATAATTGCCTACCCCTGACCTGCACAGGCCTGTCATGTAGCCCCACCCCTCTCCACCAATCAGTGGCAAGAGGCATGGCTGCATAATAGACAGCCCTCTCAGCCAGTCAGCGATGGGGGCAGGGCCATATGATGGACAGCCCTCTCCACCAGTCAGTGGTGAAGGGTTGGGCCACTGGGGCCCCTTGGCCAATAGGAGGTTTTTGGGGTAGGAGGCATCCACAATAAGTCCTTGAAAATGGCAACTAGCCCTGTGATCTGCCTGGAAAATTGGCTGGCTGCCTCCTCAAGTTGGGTAGAACCCAACTTATAGCTGATGTTCAAAGGCACATTTAGAGCCAATGCTTAGCCCAAGCAAAGATCAAAGTTTCTGTCTTAAAATAGGTTATATAACAACTATCCTCAGGAGCTCATTGGCCTGAAGGGTTGCAGGGAGGGATAGGAGAATGTTTTGGCTGCTTTTGTCCCGCTTCCGACATTTTAATCCAAGGGTGGGTGATTATTTAATCTGTAGGGCCAATTAGCAAGTTCTGGTGAGCTGTTAGAGGCTGCAAGGGTAGCCCTGCCGCTTGATAGGTGCTCCACCCCCTGGTTGCCATCTTGGAACCAGAAGTCCTTCCCCGAACCTCTGACTCTTGCCACTGGAAGTCCCTTCCATTGCCCCTGGAAGTACTCTTTTTGGGAAGGGAGTTTGCCATCTTGGAACCAGAAAAACAAATTATGTACTAAAAATCAAACATCTACAATAACATATTTTAATTTTATTTCAAAAAATATTTTTGTCCTGATTTGTATGTGTTTGCATCATGTTTATAGAGGTGATTGCATAATAGCTCAAAAATGAAATCTTACTCTTGAATATTGGGGGATGTGGAGGTATGGGTGGAGGAATATGTGGTTGTATGTGTACAGGTGTGTGTATGGGGTGTGGTGGAGGGTGTGGGTAGGTGTGGGGACTGGCAGAGGGAGGCTGGGGTGGGTGGTATAGGGTTTGTGGGGGGATGTGGGTGCGTGTGTTTATGTGGAGTATGGGGGAGGGTGTGGGTATGTGTATGGATGTGGGGGTGGAGGTATGTTTGTGGGGATGTGTGTGTGGGTGAGTATGCAGGGGTGCAGGTGTGTAGAGGGGGACACTGGCTGGGGATGTGTGGGCTTGGGGTGTACATGTGTCGATATGGTGGTGTGTGTGTGTGGGCCCCCCCCCTACAAACACGACCCCCGCATTGCACACAGCCCCTGCCATCATCATCATCATCATCAGCAGCAGCAGCAGCAGCAGCAGCAGGCAGATCCCACAGTGAGCCCCAGGGCTGCACATGGTCAGGCCACTGGCTCCACCATGTGGGGCTGATATACCTGAGCCCTGCACCACCAGGGGGAGCCTCACGCAAAGGTACAGGTCATGGGGCTTGGCTGAGGCAGCAGGGAGAGGGGTGGAGCCAGCCTGGCTTCATAGTGCAGGGCTGCCTACTATTCCCTGTGACCAGCATGTAGCAGTTGAATGGGGCTGGGTCACCAGCTCCATCATTTGGGGCTCCTCTCAAAGGCATGCAGCTTGGGCAGAGAACTCAGGAACTGCATGTAAGCCCCATGCAGTAAGCCCCCTGCATGTAAGTCCCATGAGAGGGACCCTGTGCCCCTGTCAGCCTGGGCTTCATGCTCTTGCTGCCCTACCTTGGGTCCTCACTGGCCCTGGACCTGGCACATTGGGGTGGGCCCCACTCTCTTGCCCAGCTGCCACTATGCTTCTGCCAGCATTGCTGCCATGCCCCTCCACCCACCACTGCCATCACCACTCCCACCTGCCACTGCTGCCACCGCCACCACTTACCCTGCCCACTACCACTGCCATCCTTTCCCTGCTGCTTTGAAACAGCCTCCAAACAAAATGAGGGCAGTCAGAAAATTTTGAAAGTTTCAAAGCTGAAGGTCTGCTTGCTTACAAGGAAACAGAAAGTAAGGAGAGGGAAGAGGGGGGAAGGACTGCTCTGATATTGACTGTGGAGCTGGTCAGTGACTGTGATCCTTCCTTGAGATCTCTTCCAATCCCAGTGATCTGGGGTGACCAGTGGTGGGCACTGTCTGGGGTGCTCTGCTTGGTGTCCCCCGGGGAAGCACTAGTTTTGAACCTATGACCTGCATGTGCGCACCCTATTTTCTCTTTTGTTGTCCCCCGTAACTTATTGGTGTTTTTAAGGCGCTGGTCGCCCTACCCAGTGGCGCCCCCCCCCTTGCGGTTTTAGACTTTTAACTTTTTTAAAGCTTTTAGCTTTTATATAAACTGCATGAAGAACATCGAGTGCCGGATGCCATTTCGATGACCCATCCCTGCAATTTTAGTTGATGTCATCATGGTGCTGGTTGCCACCGCCAGAACAGCACCACGCAGCGGCGATGACAGCCAGGCTGGACCTGCCCCTCTAGGGGTGCAACATTGGACTGTCTCTGGGCTCCTGCGAGGGGTCCAGAGAGGACGTAGTGAACTCGGGCACTGACCACCGACGACTCCCAGATCCAGCGGCACATCCGCGACCTGAGGACATCAAATAGTCCCAGTGATCTGAGGGAGGGATGGAAAAACATGCTGAACTCCACACGCTGAAGAGGAAGGTGGAGCAACAGAAGGCCGGTGTGACAGGAGTATTGCTACTGGAGCCTTTCTCTTGGTGGTTCCACCCTCCTGTAATGGGCCAACCACCTGCTTACTCTTCTGCCATGCCTTGATCTCAATTGATTGTAATTAGCAGGAGGCTGCCCACTTTACACACTGCGGTGCCAGGGGGCGCTGTCTGTGGCTCTTTTTTCCTCCCCTACACTGCAGCCCAAGCCTCGCAGATGGTACTAATGTGGTCCTTGCCTTCTCTCAGGGGCTCCCCACAGCTCCCCCTACCCTGGGGCTTCTCGCTGCCCCCTTGCTCTGGGGTTGGGGCCAATGCACCCCAAATGCTGTGCCCTCTCTGGTGCCAGGATCCCCACGCTACCGTGAAGTCCCTATGAGGGCTCCTCCAACCCGTAATAGCCTCACCCAGTCCTCCAGTGTAACAATGAACACAAAAACACAAAGCCTTCAGGCTATAACATAAAAAGCTAAACCATCCGGCCCAAATAACATTCAATCCCTACTGGGAAATACTCCAGCCCATGGCAGTAACCAGGGGATGCTCATGCAGTCAAGCTTCTCCCCTCTCTCTGTACTGGTCAAGCTCCCCCTTCCTTGGCCGCTAGAGGGGAACTGCCCTCCTGGCCTCATGCCTGGGCTTAAGAAGGGCGAAGCCCTGCCCCTTCCTGTCATCTGGCTCCACCAGTTGCCCTAGCAACCAGCACCTGTGCTGCCCTGATGACTGGCAGCTGAGCCTCCCCTTTCTTGCCACTAGAGGTCTCTCCCGAGCTGTTTCTGGTCTCAGGTGCAGGATATCTGAGTGCTCTGCAACAGCTAGCCATGAAATGGCCTTGCTCAGGGAGGTTGGGATTAGCAGCCCCCTTAACAGAGCTGCATGGGATACCATCTCTCGGATCTTGGTGAGCCCTTCCTCAAGGCCAACGAGACCCTCAGTGCTGGTGATGCCCTCCTTAGCCAGGTGATCCCTGTAGTGAGGGAACTGGAGAACCAAATGGAGAAGTTCCAGGGGATCAATGTTCCTGGCTGGGAGATGCAGGCACTGGTGAGGCGGCTGAAGGAGGGCATCAGGAAATGGCTTGATCCCTTGTGGTCCCATATGGTCCACATGCTGACCACAATGTGTGACCCAAGGGTGAAAGGGAGCATATGCACCAGTCAAAGCCTGAATCAGTGGACGCAGGTGCTGATGGAGACTCAGGGAGGCAGAAGGGCAGAGGCGGGGGACGTAGAAGAGGAGGATCCACTGTCCCATGCCAGCACACCATTCACTCTCCTCCTCCACCACAGGTGCTGCCAATGTGGGCCAAGAGCATGGCATCTATGGTGGGGTTGGAGGCACCAGACCCCAACATCAGGCAGGTAGCACTCAGGCCTTGGTGGCTGTCTATTTTGCCAAGGACATTGAGCCACTGCTGTGTGGCCCCTATACCTACTGGGCAAGTGGCAGACAGATGTGGCCAGATCTGGAATACCTGTCCTGTCCACCAACCAGTGTTCTGAGCAAGATGGTGTTCAGCATTGCTGGTGATGTAGTAACACCTCACCTCACCTCCTTGGATCCTGGTTTGGTGGAGCAGCTGGTATTCCTCAAGGTGAACCTCCTGCTGCTGGGCCTCCCAAAGCTCCAGGTGTAGACAGAGTGCCACCCTCCTCACTCCATCTGCACCTGTTTCCTTTTTTCATTTTTTAAAAACCATATAATGCCCTGCTCTCAGAGCTGGAGGCGGCACTTACTGCATCATCAGCCAGCAGGAGAACATGTACCTGCTCATCTCCCATGCCAGGATGAACTTGGAGGTATGGGCTGGGTCTATGGGGATAGAGGAGACCCCAGGTCCTGGGCATGGCCATTAAAACTGCACTCTGCCAGGGTTGGGAGCTCTGGTGGGATTGATAGTGGTGCAGCAGCCCCAGGAAATGCCAGGACCGAGGATTTCCCTGGTGAAAGGTGGGTAGGAGGTGCCATAACCTCCAGCCACCATACACACACACACAGTGCTGGCTGGGGAAAGCCCAGACCCCTCATGTCTTTGACAGGCTTGACGCTTGCTGGTTGCAGTGGATTTGTGAAGCTCCAAGTAAGCTCAGCTTAGCAGCCCGGGATACAAGCTTTTGGGTTGAAAAACCCTTTGTCAGGCTAAGGAAGCACCTGCAGTTGGTGTGTGTCCTGTTCCTGGAGGAAAGGAATAGTAAAGAAGCTAGAGGCTGGCATGGAATGCAGGCAAGAAAGCCAGTCAGCGAAAATGGAAATGGAGGCATCAGAGGGTGAGGGACAGGTTGGGGGAGGAGGGGAAGGGGGATGTAGCAAGTAAAAGTAGAGAGGTATCTGGGGAGTCAAATGTCCGCCAGGTTGGACCAACACCCCTAGCACCTGTCCCCGGTCAGCTGACTGGAAGGAAGAAGAGCCCTGGGCACATCTAAGCCCCAGGGCTGGGGATGGCAGGGAGAGTTCTCTGGCAGCTGATGGAGAAGAAGCTCCTGCAGGAAAGGAAAGAAAGGCTCTGTGGCAGTTTGGCTGCCTGAGAGCTAGTGCTACTGTGCTGCTTACTTACCTGTTGTTATTTAAAGTGGTGGACTGATTGAGGCTGTAGGGGAGGAGGAGCCCTCATTGGGGCACACTACTGTGTTGTGTAGAGGCCTCAGTGCCAGTGAAGGCATGCCTTAACATACACAGTCACAATATGTCATGAGTTTTGCTTGTCAGCAGCTTGAGGTGCTGTTTCCCAGAAACCCCTACAACTATCTCCTTGAAACCTGGCAGACTTCATGACCCCAAAGGAGCAACCATGCCAGCAGTTTTCACCCCCCTGTGCCTTAATACACACACATCATGAGTTTTAATTGTCAGCAGCTTGAGGTGCAGTTTCCCAGAAATCCCTGCACTTATCTTCTTGAAACTTGGCAGGCTTTGTAGCCTGAACAGGGGCTTCATTTTCATTCTACTGTTCTACTCGACTGTTTTCATTCAAATCAAGTGTAACCCAGGTGGTACTCCAAGAGGTACCCCCTCTCCAATTGAAGGGATCAAAGCAGGTGCACAAGCGCTGTGGGAGGTGTAAGGACTCTCCTCCCCCTATAGAGCAGAGCCAGACCACCAATGGTGGTCTAACCATATACCTTTTAATGAGAGAACAATACTGGGAACATAACAGGCATAAACCAGGGGGTATAGGGGACACTACAAAGCCCCGAGGGGCAGGATTCAACAAAGGCTAGACACTTACAATCATAGACATTCATCCACCTGACAAGAGAGGGTTAACCAAAATGTAAAACACAAACAGCAGAACAAACAATACTGGTTGGTGAACTATAAAAAGGCACAAAATACAAAATGTCAAATTACAAGGAAAATAGAGCCTAGGTAACTGGAGGAGGAGAATGACACAAAGGTCCCTTTCCACTGTAAAGGAAATTTCTTCTTGTTGGCTCGCTCACCCAAGCTGGGACTTGAACTTAGCTCTTCCATAGCATAGGTAGAAACTCTACCACACAGCCACCAGTGTTAGCTTTGCTCTAGCCTGTGAGGGGTCTTAACTTTCCAGGTACTGTGGGCTCATGTCAAGCTGCCTGGCCTCTTGCTGGAAGAGCTGGAAGCAGAGCTGGGAATTTGCCAGGTCACTGCTCAGATCCTTGCTGGAGCTGGGGAGCCTCTCCTGCTGGCTGCAGCCTCCTATAGGCAATCCTGGAGCCCAGTGGGGAGTCTCTCCTGCTGGCCACACATCGCGCTGCTGAGGGTCCAACTACTGCCTGCAGTTCCCACTCCTTCACGCTCTTCTGGGGCAACTGCTCTCGCCCCACTGGCCCAGCTCTTTGCCAGATCTTTGAATCTTCTTCCTTGTAGTCCCTCGCTGGTCTCCCCTGAGCCAGCTGCACTGCCCCTTTTATCCCTCTCCTGGTGACCCAAGGGGCCAATCAGGGGACATGAAAGGTGAGTCTCTGGGGCCTGATTGGTGAGAAAAGGGAATCCCAAATCCTCCAATCATCTTTTACCCCGTCAAAATGCCTGGGCTAAGTCACTGCCAGCTAACCCGTCACACAAGCAAGACATGACAAAGTTATAGGCAATTTTGTGATTCACCACTATAGTTTATGGGTGAAACATTGAAACAGAATCAAAACAGCGAAATAGCTTAGATGAAACAGAACAGTGCTTTGAAACAAAACAAAACTTGAAATGAAACACTGTCCCATTGAAATGGCAAAATGGAAGTCAAAATGAAAAGTGCCGTTTTGCACAGCCCTAGTCTCTAGCCCCCTCTCAATTATGATGACATTGCTTAGAACAATAGGGTGTTTAAGCTCCCCCAGCAAGGTGTGGGGCAAAGGGAGCAGGTTTCCTCCCCCCTCAGGAATGTATCCAGCTCAGGTTACAACTCAGGGTTACCTGAAGCAGAAGGGGCAGGGGTGTCTGCCTCTGTAGTGTGACCATTGTAACCAAATTGTCAGATACTGATAGCTGAATTTGGGGAGAGACAGAGATGGGATTCTGCCACATAGTGTAAGATAAAAGACCATTCCACGATGGTTGTATGAGAAAAAACATGCTACTTTTCTAATTTGAGGCATATAAATTCATTATAGCATTCTGATGTCCTAACACTTAAAAGAATATTGAAGTAGAGAGACAGATTTTGTAATGCTTCTGCTATTTCAATGTAATATTTCAATATTAAAATATTACAACGTAGAAACAAGGTCAAGAAGTGGCCTTGTTTTTCCCCAATGAATGCAATGAAGCAGACAAGTATGTCGTCAGCTGTCAGATACTCAGGCACCTGCTGCATTCAATCTGTAGTGCTGACAGGTTTCAAATGCTTTCCTGTCTCAAGGCAGTGTGATTGATGCATGTGGTTCTACAATTCAGGGTTTTGTTGACAAAAAATGGAGGCAGCAGGTTGCTATTCTGGTTTTATTTCTTCTGAATTTGAATACAAATAACTTAATTCTTTCCATTTATTAATTAAAGAGTGTCTGGACTCTTTGAGCCTAATTCCCTATTATATGCATGAGTTTAAAGGTAGTGCGATTCCATTTACTTCAGTGGATTTATTCCTGATTTATAGCTGAATTGGCCTCTGTTGGACACGAGCAACATGAATAAGGAACTTATTCATGTTGTTGTACTGGTCTGCAGTTGCTATAATGCCACTGTAACTAAACACTGAAGAATTTCCCTTCTGTAGAGTGAATCCTCACAAGGCTACTTCAGCAGACTCAGGGGACAGACATTTTTCTAAAGTGAAAACATTGTGTCCAGAGCACAGCAGTAATGCAGATATGCCCAACTGTTAGAGCAGCCCCCTTGGGGCCATCAGCGTCTAAATGAAGAGCAGACACTGAGACTGCTCTAACTCTGCTGGAGAGGAGAGGGTGAAGTAACTCTGTACAACCTTGGAAATGGAGAGGAACAAAGGTAGCTTGAAGCTCCCATCTGCTTTCCTACCCTCAGACCTGGAACCTAATTTAGGTTGGGTGCCCCAGTGTATCACAATACTCAATCTTTACTTGGCCGGACTCCTACTGACTGTTACTAACATCCTACAGTGGGACAATATCCGACTAAGGATTTGGTCCTAGGTGAATGAAGAACTTGCAGCAATATTTGTTTTCTAAGCATATTTTTACCACATTTGAAACTGGTGAAATAACCTGCTAGGAAAGCATTCCCTCTACTTTAACTTGCCAGAGTGGAGACTTTACTTTTCCAAGAAAGTTTTATTGGTATAAGAATTCAATGAAAAATATTATAGATATAAAAGATTAATCAGAATGGAACATTGACATTTGACTCTGCAAGGGGTTTCAGTGTGTTGTAAAAGCTCATTATAAGGCGATATCTGACATTCTAGCTTTAATCTTTTTCAGGTTTATTTTACTTACGTATTCAGTGTATAATTCATCAACACACTGTAAAACAACAAGCATGTGATACAGTTTAATAGTTGAACAAACCTCTTATAGGCGTGTGGATGTAAAATAGTAACATCCTTTTGGATGTATTACAAATTAAACTGTCACTAGCCCAAATTCTCTCTGGCCAACTTAAAGTTTAGAAGACTGTTTAAAAAAGGCTACAAACATGAGTATCTAAGATATTTATAACTGTTTAATATAAGATGTGTGGCATGATTTCAGAAAGAAGTTCTGATAACTTTCAGAAAACACAGAAATGTGTTTTAAAATGGAAATCTTATTACAAAAAGATAATTACATTCCATGCATAACACAATGGGAAGTGCAAGAGGACACCAGCCTGCCTAGACTATGAGTTAAAATTCATAAAGGAATCCTATAAAAAGTAGAAACTCGGTCATAGTACTAGGGAAGAGTATACAAATATTGTATGGTCATGCAGGAAGAAAATTAGGAAGGCCAGGATACAATTTGAGATGCAGCTGGCAAAGGACATAAAAGACAATAAAGAGTGGATTCTATAGGTATAGCAACAATAAGTGGAAGACCAGACATTCCATAGGTCCCTTATGGAATATGGAAGGCAATCAAGTCACAGACTGCTCAGAGAAACCAAAGTATTTAATGCCATTTTACTTCAATTTTCACAAATAGGGGCAGCTAACACCTCATGAGTGCAGTTGGCAGCAGAGATAGGGAAGGAGACAAACAGTCTAGTGTGTGGCAGAACAAGTTAGGGATTACTTAGAGAAGCAAGATGTTTTCAAGTTGGCAGGGCCAAATGAGTTTTGGTCAAGAGTATTGAAGAAATTGTCTGAGCTAATTTCGGAGCCATTGGCTATATTCTTTTTGAGAATTCATGGAGGTCAGGTGAGGTCCCAGGTGACTAAAAAAGAGCAAATATGAGTCTTAAAACTTTTTGATCAAACCACGTATACTGCTTATCTTTAAGAAAGGGAAGAAGGAAGATTGAGCAAACTACAGACCAGTCAACCTGATGTCTGTACCTGGTAAAATCATGGTGCAGGTCTTTAAGAAATCCATTGTGAAGCACCTAGAAGGGAACAAAGTGATCAGAAATGGTCAGAAGGGATTCATCAAGAGCAAATCATGCCCGATTAATCAGATTTCCTTCAATAATACCGTGACAGGCTCTATGGATAAGAGGAGAGCAACAGATGTAGTATATCTAATTTTATCTAGTGTTTTGACACTACCTCCCATGACAGTCTCATAAACAAACAAAGGAAATACAGATTAAATGAAAGTACAGTAAGGTGGATGCTCAACTAATTGGATCATTATACTCAGCAAGTAGCCATCAATGGCTCAATGTCTAGTTGGTAAGACATATCAAGTGGAGTTCCCCAGGGGTCCCTCCTGGGTTCAGTATTGTTCAACATCTTCATTAATTATTTGGATGGGATTGAGTGCACACTTAGCAAATTTTCAGATGACACCAAATTGAGTGGAATTATGGACACTCCAGAAGACATGACTAGGATCCAAAATGACCTGGATAGGCTTGAGAAATTGTTCACAATCAACCAAATGAAGTTCAACAAGGACTAATGCAAAGTCCTATATTTAGGACAGGTAACTGCATGCATAAACAGACTGGGGAATGACTGACTGTAATAGAGCCAGGGACTCTCTGCTACTTTAAGGGAGAAAGGGTCCAGGGGGAGCCCCAGGTAGGGGAGAGACTGTGAGAGAGAAGGCTACAGGAGAGCTGACCCAGGGAAGCAGGAACTATGAGTGCTTACCCTTACTGCATAATAGGACAGTGCCTGCATCAGCAGTAGGAAGCCTATTTGAGTGCTAGTTGCTCCACAGTAGGACTGTTGGCTGGAGCACTTCAGGAGAGACAGCTACTGCTGCAGGTGGGTTTCCCTGGAGATCAGATAGCGAGTCTAATTAGTGGCCACCTGCAGCCAACCCTGTGGAGTCATCTGATGGCAAAGGGGCAGGGCCTCAGAGAAATACTGCCTTTTCTGGCTCTGGCCCTGGCATATGTGGCCTTGGACACTTCAGAAGAAAGAGCTCCTGACCTGAAAGCTGCAGAGGAGAGAGCCTGGCTGACAGCAGAGCTGCCTGGAGAAGAACTATCGAGGTGTTAGTGGTTTAAAGGAAGAATACAGCCCCTTCAAGTAGGCAGAAGCCTGATTGTACAGCCTATAGACCAGGTTTGAACCAAGCATGGAACGAGTTTGTGTTATAGCCAGGGGGCTTATCTTTTGGTTAGAGTTTAAACTACCATGTCATGGAGCGGGGTCCTAGGGGCGGCCATGATCTCCCCTAGTGCCCCCTACCGTGCCAAGTTTGAGTTAAAGCACCCTCGTTCTCACCCGCCATGTCTTGATCTTATAAATATTAAAAGGGAGGCTGCCTTTCCATCCTCTTGGTCACAGTGCTCTTGCTACCCCCATGTCTTGCTACTATAATGGGGTTCCGGGCACCCCAGCCTTATGGGCTATGCGTGGCTCCAGCTGTCCCCTTTACCATGCCCCACGCCTTGCAGATGTACTGGACGTTATTTGGTCTGTCTCGCTCTCTGCGCCCTCTCTGGTGCTCGGGCTCTCCACAGCCCTTATCTCTCACCCTGTGCCCCACAGGCACTCTGGCTTTCCACCGCCTTGTCTCGCAACTGTGCCCCACAGGTGCTCTTCAATCGCTGCCCCCTTTGCTCTGGGGCTTCCCACTCTGGGGGAGGGGTTCAGGTGCCTGGTCCCAGTTCTCCTCCTTGGGGTCTCAAACCCCCGCAGATGGGCTCAGGTGGCCATAGCCATGCCTGGCCCCTTTGCTCTAGGGCTGGAGTCTGCAGACCCCAAAATACACCCTCTCTGGTGCCAGGGTCCCCACAGGGTCCCCTTATAAGGCCTTCTCCAACCCCTAATAGCCTCACCCAAACCACTGGTTGTAAACTGTCAGCACAAACTCAAGCCCCCTGGCTATAACATAAACCTACACCATCCAGCCATAATCACATTCAAGCTTGTCACAGGGTTTCTCCATCTGTCACCTGTAACAACTGCCTGTGCATCCTGGCCTCTTCCTTTCTTCACTCTGGCAGAGTTCCTACCCCAATGGCTGCTGGCCTCAGCCTGGGAGTTATATAGGGGCCAGGTCCTGCCCCTTCCGGTCAGCTGACTCCCACCAGTTGCCCTGACAACCCACAGCTTGCTTACTGCTTCCCAAGTAGCAGGCATCTCAGTGTCCCTCAGTTTGGGTGAGAATGTGAAGGGTGATTTTTGGAGGCCCCTTTAGTGTCCTTGGAGCACATGATCATCTTGAGCCCTTTTGGGGGCAGGTTGAAGGCAGAGCGAGCAGGCCAGAGCCCAGAGCAGGCCAGAGCATTGGGCCAGAGGCCTAATGAGAGCCAAACCAGGCTAAGTGTCCGAGGAGGGCCAGGACAGGGCTGGAACCCAGAAGCCAGGTTTGGTGCAGTGGACCCAAACTACGGGAACGAGCCAAGAAAAAAAGTGGGCTGAGGCCAGGAAGACTGAGTCTCAACAAGTATATATAGGCCAAGTTGGTGTTGGGTTAACTGATGCCCAGGAAAAAGTGAACTTGCTAAATGGGTACTTTGCATCAGTTTTTCACCAGTTCCATGGGACAGCCCTGCCTAATATGGGTCAGGGAGGCCTGGGCAAGGCCCTCCATTGAAGCTGACCTCGTGAAGGAACACCTCGACAGGCTGGATACCTTCAAGTCAGCTAGCCCTGATGGGTTAAACCCAAGGGTACTCAGAGAGCTGGCAAGCATCATAGCACAGCCCCTGGCATGGATCTTTGAGAGTTCTTGGTGCTTTGGTGAAGTGCCCAATGACTGGAAGAGGGCCAATGTCATGCCTATCTTCAAGAAAGTGAGGAAAGTAGATCCGGCAAACTACAGGCCCATCAGCCTGACCTCTGTCCTGGGGAAGGTCTTGGAAAAGATTATCAAGGAGGCCATCCTTAACAGATTAGCTGAAGGCAATATCCTGAGGGATACCCATCATGGGTTTGTTGTGGGTAGGTCCTGCTTGACCAATGTCATTTCCTTTTATGACCAGGTGACTTATCACCTGGACAAGGGGGAAGACATCGACGTTGTATACCTCGACTTTAAAAAAGCCTTTGATCTGGTATCCCACGATCACCTCTTGGCTAAACTGGCTAATTGCAGCCTTAACGTCACCACGATCTGCTGGCTGGGGAACTGGCTCTGTGGTAGGACCCAGAGAATGGTGGTCAACGGGAGCCAATCGTCTTGGTGCACTGTGACCAGTGGGGTCCCACAAGGCTCTGTCCTAAGGCCTAGACTGTTTAACATCTTCATCAATGATGTGGACATTGGTGTCAGAAGTGGACTGGTCAAGTCTGCCGATGACACCAAACTCTGGGGTAAAGCATCCACACCTGAGGATAGGAGGGTGATCCATGCAGATCTGGACAGACTCATGAAATGGGCGGACGAGAACCTGATGGTGTTCAACACTGAAAAGTGCAAGATTCTCCACCTTGGGAGGAAAAACCTGCACCATGCTTATAGGCTCAGTAGTGCTATGCTGGTTAGCACTACAGATGAAAGGGACTTGGGGGTCATGGTTGACCACAAGATGAACATGAGTCTTCAGTGTGATGCTGCAGCTAGTAAAGAAAGCAAAACACTGACTCGCATCCATGGATGCTTCTCAAGCAGGTCCTGGGACGTCATTCTCCTGCTGTACTCGGCCTTGGTGAGGCCATAGCTGGAGTACTGTGTCCAGTTTTGGGCCTCACAATTCAAAAAGGATGTGGAGAAGCTTGAGAGGGTGCAGAGGAGAGCCGTGCGCATGATCAGAGGTCAAGAAAACAGACCTTATGATGAGAGGCTGAGAGCAATGGGGCTATTCAGCCTGGAAAAGTGCAGGCTCAGGGGTGATCTGGTGATCACCTATAAGTTTTTCAGGGGTGCCCATCAGGATCTGGGGGAACATCTGTTTACCAGAGCTCCGCAAGGGATGACAAGATTGAACAGTCACAAACTCCACTGTGACAGATTCAGGCTGGACATAAGAAAGAACTTCGTCACTGTCCAAGCCCCCAAGGTTTGGAACAGACTGCCACCGAAGGTGGTTCAAGCATCCACTTTGAACACCTTCAAGACACATTTGGCTGCTTATCTTGCTGGGATCCTATGATCCCTGCTGACTTCCTGCCCCTGGGGAAGGGGGCTGGACTTGATGATCCTTCGGGGTCCCTTCCAGCCCAAATCTATGAAGTCTAGGTACCCTGAGACATGTAATTAGCCCATGAACTAGTGGGTGAGACCAGGCTTGGAAAGCTATGGAGCAGCCTCCCTTCCTTCAAAAAACTAGAACATCAAGGCATGGTGGGCGAGGAAAGGGGTGAGTTCCCCAATAGGGCAGACTGAGCAAGGGAAGAATGGCCACCAGGGGGCATCACAGCTACCCTCTGGAATGAATGCCCTTGTTACACTAATTAAAGTGCAGTACTGCAGAGAAGGACCTGGGGTTCACAGTTGAATACGTGCTGAATATGATCCAGCAGTGTGCTCTTGCTGAAAAAAAGCCAAAAATACACTGGGTTGTATTAACAGGACTGTCACGTGTAAATCAAGGGAAGTGATTATTCTGTTGTACTCAGCAGTAGTGAGGCCTCACCTGGAGTACTGTGCCCAGTTTTGAGCCCCACACTCCAAGAAGGATGTGGACAGAATGGAGAGAGCAACAAAAATGATCAGGGGCCTGGGAGACAAGACTTACAAGGAAAGGCTGAAAGAACTAAGGGGTGATTTAGCCTGGAGAAGAGAAGACTGAATGGGGATTTGATAACAGCCTTCAAAAACCTGAAGAGTGATTATCAGGGATCTGGATTTTCTGTCTGTCACGGAAAAACAGTAAAAGCAGATTTTCTCATTTTAAGAAGAAAAACCTGGATTTTCTCCTTTAAAGGGTGGGAAATGGGAGGTTTCCCCTTGAAGGCTGGCACAGTTACAGCCTGCAAGGGGCTGAGGGAAGCAGGAGGAGGGTGTTCAGGCAGGGGACACCACATGCATGTAGTAGCCATGCACACATATGCACATGGTAGCCAGGCATCATGGAGTGAGGGAGGGAGTCGGGCAGAGCTGGGGCTGCTGCCCAGCTGTGGCCATATGTGGGGCTTGGGGCCTGGGGCTGGAATGCATGGCTGCAGGGACCAGGTAGGGAGTGGGATGGAGCCATGGGAGGTTCATTTGGGGAGTGGTGGTGGGGCTGGCTCCCTCCTGCTGTACGCACTCCCGGGGCAAACATGGAGGGACGCATGCCCCCCAGATTTGTGCACCAGGCAGGGGCAGGCTGCCTGCTGAGGACTTGGGCTGCCTGCCCTGCTGCCCTCCCTCTGGGGGCCTCTACAGACCAGTGGGCAGGACCCAGCGTGGCAGGACAGGGTGGGGTAGGGAAGCTCGGTAACACCGTTGGGACCTCCTCTTGTCTGCCTGGCAGCACTGGAGGTGGTGGTACAGAGTTGTGCCCCACATTGCTGCCTTACCATGGAGGTGTGGGGCTCCCGACTATGGCACCAGGCTTCCTCACCCCACCTTGCCCTGCTGTGCTGGGTCTCGCCCTCTGGGCTGTGGAAACCAAGGAGGGAGGGCAGAAGGGTGGAGAGCCCTGAGCCTGCATCTGCACCCCAACTACAGGGTCTGCTCCAGCCATGTCACCCACAGGGGAGGGGAAACTGGGATCCATGCTCTGCTTCCTGCTCAGGTTGCAACCTCCTGTGGGTGGCAGCTGTGGCTCAGATGCTGCTGCCAGGGGTGGGGGGAAGGGGGACTGTGGTCCCTGGCCCCATAGCCCTGGCAGCTGGGGACCCCCTTGGTGCATGGGGAGCTGTCAGTGGGGAGTGAGGAGCCAACATATCAGGGCTTCTCAGCACCACAAATCAGTGGGGGGGTGAGAGCTGCAGCTGGACCTGTATCCTGGTGAGCAATGGGGGCAGGGGAGCTCTGATGTTCCATAGTTAAATACCCAAAGTCAAATACCAAAATTTATAGGCATTTAGAATTTATTTTATTATAGTGATTGAGGCACTAGCAGGCTTCCAAATTGCTTCAAAATTGTAAATATAGCAATAAAACATTCAACTGATACCTATATATATATCTCTCTCTATATAGTGGTGGTTCATTTTAATCATGGAAAAAACGTGGATTTGGGGTTTTTTAATCAGAGAATTTGCAGTTCTTATCATAGAATTTGTGATTTTTAAACAGAGAAAACCCGGATCCCTGGTGATTTATAGCAAAGATGGAGATGAGCTTTTCTCTGTGGCTGTAGGGGACAGGACTAGGAGCAACAGACTTAGGCTGCAGCAAGGGAAATTTAGGACGAAGATTAGGAGGAACTGCATAGTCTGGAGATTAGGAGGAACTTCTCTGGGTAGTCTGTTCCAATGCCTGGTGGTCAGGCATTAGAATAGACTACCCAGAGAAGTTGTGGAATCTCCATCTTTGGGAACTTTCAAAGGCAGGTTAGATAGCGACTTGGCTGGGATGGTTTGGCTGGAATAATCCTGGCTTTAGCAGGAGGCTGGACCTAATGATTTTATGAGGTCAGGCCATAGGCAATGCTGGTCCCTGCCCTGTGAATGAGCACTCCAGCTGGTAGTGGAGCACAGAGAGTGCTGGTGCCCCCCTGAAATTGGCTTTGCTGGCAGGATGCACTCAGCAACTGGCTGCTGGGAGAACCCCCCCTCCCCTGATTGCTGCAATTGGCTGCTGGGGCTCCCCCCACCATTTGTGCCCCACTGGTGCCCCCACCCCCAGTCGCCCATCCTGAAATTGGCTTTGCTGGCAGGATGCACTCAGCAACTGGCTGCTGGGAGAACCCCCCCTCCCCCGATTGCTGCGATTGGCTGCTGGGGCTCCCCCCACCATTTGTGCCCCACTGGTGCCCCCCCCAGTTGCCCATGGGTCAGGCCTTCTGGCCCTACTTTCCTACGATCCTGTGAAGACTCTTAGGCTCTGCCAACACAGATGAGTAAGAGTTTTGTATTTCCCTACATATGTTTATATTCTAAAAATAGCCATGTTCTCATTTTAGCAGCATGAGAAACCTCAAGATGGGGGTGAAGAGAAGGACCATAAAAGGTACATGGCTAGGTGGTAAAAGAAGGAACAGAATAGACAGGATGAAAATTATGAGTGTATCAGATATTCTGAATGGTTAAGTTACTTCACTTAATTGATAAAACTGTTAAAAGTTTGGCAGATTTAGCTAGAGCAAGGTTAAAGATCAAGAAAAAAGAAATGGTCTGGATTATCAGAAAAGCTGAGGCATTATGGTTGGAGTTACAGAAGTTAGATTCCATAGATAAAATAGACTCCTATAAGCTATCCTAACTTCTACTGCCCCCACCCTAGTTCTGTCAGAATTGGACAAAGATTAATTTATCTTTTTTTATTAGAAACTTGCCTAATGTCAGGGAATCTCCTACAGTTTTTTATTTTTTGCTTTAACTAAGTGAACTCCTTTAGTATTGATTTGCTTTTAATAAGTTAATCATTTTTCCCCTGTGCTCTGGGTCCACAGGGCCAGATTCCATTTTTCCCCACTTTGTTGGGGAATCTGCCAAGGTCCTGCAGCTATCCTAAGTGGTTTCTATGCCACATCCCCTTCTAGCCCAAGGGACATACACAAAGCAAAAGGGAATTGCTAGCATACAGGAAAGCTGTGGTTGTTACTGGAACTTGCATAGCCAGTCCAGCTGCCTGAGGATCAGAGTATAAATTTGGCACAAAGGCTGAGCTCAGGATCTGACCCACAGTCTTGCCTTCAGTTAATGTGAGTCCACTTCACCTTTTTTTTTTTTTTAAAGTGGGTACTAGCCAAGCATAGCGATCCTTGCTGAACTGATAACACTGAAAACAAATTTTAAGTTTCAGAAGAAGGTAACTACGGATGTGCCTACATGTTGCTATATGGCGACCTTGCTATGGTGCCATGCTTCAGTACTTCCTTTTGAAAGTACTGAAAGCACAGTGCTGTATGAGCAATAACTACGCCATGCACACAGCACATGGTTAGATTTCACCACTATGTTGCTGTAGGAGTGTGCTATACTGGGGGGAGTGTGCTGCTATGGTGATGGTGTAGCTGCCAATCATGTGTAGACCCACATGATCGCTGCATCACCGTAGTGAGCCATATGGTGATGTAATGTATTGCTACATCGCTGTAGGGTGACGTGTAGATGCACCCAGAGGTAACTATGAATTTAAGCAAGTCTCACTTTATAATCTCTACAAATTCATACTTCCTTGTTGTTAGGTATATTCGCAAGAGCTAATGATCCACTTTCTGAGCAAGAGAGACTATTCTTTACTATTTAGCTCTTTGACTTTCTAACTCATAGCACCTCTTAATGTGTACTAATCCAGCCTCGTGCAAAGTTCTAGAATGGTTTTGCTTGAATAATATTGCCTGCAACAGGTTACTTAATCAGTTTTGTCACTCACAGACCAGCAAAGGCTGAGAACTGCTGTTCCATATGCTAACCCTGTTGATTTTAATTCCTACATGAGATAAGCCACAAGGTAAGGGGGCCCCTCTCCATTACTAGGAAGGCTGGGAAGTTTAGGGTTTGCTGTCACTACTATCCTGCCCTTCCTTTTTATTTTCTTTTTCCACCCTCACTCTGGCCACTGTGGGAATGGACTTTCCTCATTTGGTTCCATAGGGTGGAACCCCCTCTTGCTCTCTTCTGCCCTCCCCCCCTGCAACCCTGCTACTCTCCCTCTATTTCTCTCCGTATACACCTGCTCCTTCCCTTTACCTTTATCGTGCAGTTTGGGTTAACTGGCTTCTAGGTGTTGCTGCAGTTTGTGCACAGCCTGGGGATACAAACAAAAGGGCTGTTGGGTTCAGGTGAAGACAGAGCCTGATAACCCAAGAGGTGAAAGTGAAGGGTCAGGTGATCCAGAGAGTGATGCCTAGGTCCCACTGGAAGCCAGAGGAAGAGGGCTGACTGTGGGAGCCACTGGGGATGGAAATGCAAGGACCAGAGCCTCAACTGAGGCAGGAAGACTTAGAAGAAAACCTGAGTGAAGGGGGTCTGTGGATCCACACTCAGTATGCCATGCATCTTCTGCTTTGTTTTCTTTCAACATGAAACCTGCCAGCCAGGGGTGAGGTGAACACCTATGGGTCATTGCTGTGCACTGGGGCAGGCACTGGCATTATGTACTCTTCATTTTGTTCCCTGGAGGACTGGCCTGTGGCTGAAGGAGAGGCGAGGCCATGAAAAAGGGTGACTGGGGGACACCCTGAACTTGAAGCTCAGCCAGGCAGGCAAAGAGAAAGGGCTGGGGCATGTTATGGGACCAGTTGTGGTTGATGTGGTAAACATTATGAATTCTGGAACCTGGGGTGGTGAAGTGTGACCAAAGCTGAACCAGGAGCCAGTGGCCCTGGAGAGTGGGTCTTGACCTAGAGGACTCAGCTAAAGTAAAAGTGGGACAGAGATGGGGAGCTCTGGACCAGACAAGGGACTGCTTCTTGAAAGCATGCCTTGCCCTCCAGGCAGCCTCCTCTACTGAGTTTATATCTAGATGTGGCAGGTGGGAATACTGAAAGGGAGGAGGATGTGGGGTATGAACACTGGGAAGCCAGGAACTCAGTTGCAACAGCCATGGGACGCCTACATACATATATTTGAATAACTTCTAACCGCTACAGAGCATATTTTCAGAACTAGGTAACTGAGCTGTGAACTTTCTGAAGTTGTTCCTGAACACATTTTCAGCCATAACAGACATTACTTCCCTCAAATCTAGTTCAATTTCAAGACTTACTATTTAACTTCACACAGTATGTCAACTGTGTGTACACGGTACTGGGTTCTGAATGAGCTGCTATGACTCAGGAGAGAGACCTTGAAGTCACTGTAGATAGCTCTCAACAAACATCAGCTCAATGTGCAGCAGTAACCAAAAAAGGCACTAAAATATTGGGTATTATTTAGAAGGGAATAGAAAACAAAACAGAGAACAGTATCATGCTATTATACAAATCCATGGTGCAACCATATCTTGAATACTGTGCGCAGTTCTGGTCTTCACGTCTTGAAAAGGATGTAGTATAATTAGAAAAGGTACAGAGAAAGGCAACCAAAATGATCAGGTTCATGGAGGAAGTAGCCATACTTGGAGAGACTACAAAATCAAGGACTCTTCAGTTTGGAAAGGAGAAAGCTGGAGGGGATATGATAGAGATATACAAAATCATAAAGGGTGTGGATCAAGTAAACTGTTGTTGTTACAACTGTTGCTGATGGTTAATTTTAAGTAGCTTCAGCCCTTAAAACAATTATTTTGCACATATGGATATGTACATAATGCGGCTTTCATGTTCTGGATGTCCAGCTTAAAACCCTGGTGCATGACTTGCAGATGTTCTGAACACACTGTTACAACCGTGTTATACAATGCTAAGTTATCTCAAAAATCAGGCTCCAGGCAGCCAAAATTGGGCAACCAAAGTTAGTGAATGCTTCTAGTATTACTCTTTCTGTGCCTCAATTCCCTATGTGTAAAAGGAGAAGAGGGAAAGACTGCCCCTCTACTCCGAGAGGTGATGAAAATAAATAAGACCTGGGACTTCATGTTAAGCAATGAATAGTAACCAATGCCTTTCCTGTACCCTGGATAAAGCAGGGGTCCTGTTGGGAAGGAGTAGAATGTCATAATATGACTAAAAACTATCATAATGTATTGTTGTGTAAGAGGACTGAGTCAAGATTGCTCAGCCAACCTTAATGCTGGCATTACCTATCTTTCAAATGTTTGACTTAACAAACTTGATGTTCTTTTAATGTAGCTTTTTGTGTAACACCTGCATAAGTAAGATAACTTGATATTTGCAGTATGTGATCCAAAATAAGTGTGTGGAAGTCAGCATAGTAACTTACCTTCAGTTTTCCTAAAGCTTTCTTTAGGGGCTTTTGTACATACCACAAAATTGGCCTTTAAAGTAGCCTAAATGCCCTTTTGTACCGCTTTAATGGCACAGCTGTTTACACTGTCGGCATTGTATTGTGCGTTAAATGACTTTGGGACGCAGCAAAATAAAACATGTCCGAGGTGTGTTAGTTTGCTACTTTACAGCCGTGGAGGGAAGCACCAGGCTTTGTGCAGCTCAGAGGCTGTGCAGGCAGCCCGTGCAGACAGCCTGAATGGCAGCCTGTGCAGGCAGGCTCCACTAAAGGGGAAAAAAAAAGTGGTGAGCCTAATCATTTTTTTTTCTCCCTGGAGCCTGCCTGCCTGAGCTGTGTGGGGGCCCGGAGCTTCCCGCCACCACGGCAGGGGAGCCAGTGCTTCTCTCTGTGGCTGTGGTGCCCCCCAGGACCACCTGGGCTAGGTGCCTGTGGGCTGGTGCTGCCTGGGGGGCTATGCTGCTGCCGTGGAGGGAAGCACGCCCCCCTCCCCAGCTTAGGAACCGCTCAGCCTGTGGAACTCTTCCCCCCACCCGCTGCCAGAGAGTTAGGTAAGGATTGGGCCTGACCCTTGTGTACACACCACAGGGGTTTACTTTGCCCTAAATTGAAGCAGTATTTTAAAACCACTACTTCAGTTTAGGGAGAATTAAACTGAAGTAAACCCCTGTGGCGTGTACAAGCAGCAGATGTCCCTGTTACATGCACATCCAGCCCAGGAACTTCTTAACTTGCATTCAGTGGCAAATGCTTTTTCCAAAAATTGTAGAGAAGCCAAGTTTTTTGTCTGGATGGTTGGTTGGTTTTGTTTGGCTGACTCTTCTGTAGCTTGGTATCATAATTACTTCTTCCTCATGAAAAAGTCTTTACTGTGCCCTGGTGGTCAGCCCAGAGTGTTTAGAAAGACCTTTGGTTGCTGTCTGTAGCTCTTTAGAATTATTAAAGATGCTTGTTGTTAATGCCATAACATAACAGATGTATCACAGCTTCCATAGTTAGAGAATGGTTCATATTGGGCACAGTGGACCCAGAAGCAAACAGCTTTTTCACCCAAGTTATGGGATTAAGGTTTATTACATTTCCAAGCCTGGTGGGGATCTTTCAAAAGAAAAAGTGAAAGGTAATCCTTCCTAAACCACCTGAGTTTGTATAAGTATTTAGGTTTTTAATTTATTCTTCTTTTTCTTTTCAGGTTATCTGAAGGTTGAAATTATCAGGCTTGCCCTGCTTACAAAGTTCTCATGGCTATTCTGCAAACATGGAAATTATTTTTCATACTTACTATAAGGTAGGGGTATCAAACTCACTGGGGGCCTCGGGCTGCATCTGGACCGCAGGGTATTTTGTGGGCCAGATCCAGCTCAAGACATGGGACAGATGCCGTGGACTCCTTGGCAATGGTGGGGTCCAGCAGCAGCAAGGGGTCTGGAGGCATCATCATCAAAGAGTCCGGAGGTGGGGAGGGGTCTGATGTTGGAAAGATGTCCAGGGAGGGGGGGTCCAAGTGCACAATGATGGTCCAGAGCAACAACAGCAACCAAAGCGTGCTGCCAATAGCCATGGCGAGCAGGGCCAAAAGGCGCAGAATTCCTCAGCAGGAAATGCTCCCAGCTTCTAGTGGCCTACCAGTGCCTGGCCTGTCAGGCCAGATACAGAGGCTCTGTAGGCCTTATGTTTGATACCTTTACTATAGGGAACTGCAAGTTGCAAGTACCTCGACCACATTGTCATCTAAAGTATTCAGCAAGGATGCATGTGGGAGGGTTGTATTGTATACAACTCTGTTCACCCATAATTCCATATGCTTAAAGGTTGTCTGCAAAAGAACTAAACTTACTGAGTTAACATGTTCTATGCAGACAAGTACACTCACACAGCCACCTAAATTGTATCTCAACACTTCAGATTTTCGATGTGTGTTTTCAGTTTTAGTTACCAGTCAGAATTAGAAGAATTAACGCACAAGGCTAGAAACAGTCATTCTGGAAATCTAAGTATAAGCTCTCTACTGCAGGAATTTTCTTCTGCACTATCTTTACAGCAGTATATATAGTATTAGGAGTTAAAAAAACAATCTCCTAGGCTTGTTCCTGTGAGCTTTAGTTATACGTTTGCAGTAGTCTGGATAGCTTGAAAAATCTCTACATGCCATTCAGAAGTTTGCTTATCTGATCCTTAATTCTCTCTAGCTTGCCCATCTCTGTGATTCATCAGAAAGGGTGCAGTCTGTTTGTCCTCTTTCAGTGCACAGAACTTCTTTCTAATGGGAGCTTCAAGAAGTTTTTTGTGTGTGTGATGTACTAAATTGGGAAATATAACCTATGAAATATGTAAGCTGGTGACCCTGGTCAGCAGACAACAAGGCTCACAGAGCTTGGTATTTTTGTACTCATCTTAATCCTCAGTTAGGAATGTGGAGAAAAAGAGCTTGGAAAAACAAGCCTATTAGCAATGGTACAGATCTTTACCTACAACCTTCTCAAGTTCATGTCTTTATTTTGGTCCTTTGTCACTTAGTTACTGTAACAGGGAGCCAGAGGCCTTTGCTTTACTCCTTTTCTTTCTCCTTTCTCCTTTACTTTGAGAGAGAAACTGCAGCAGAATGTCCACAGACAGGTGCAGGCTGCTGACCATGGGCTAGCTGTAGGGGAGCAGGCAGCCAGGAGGTGAAAGGCCTGCAAGGACCTGCTTCAAGGCAAGTTGTATAGCAACAGACAGGACAAAGACTAGGGTAGGTAGGAGGGGAACAACAGAGAAAGAGCAGTAGGCTGCTCATTAAGCTACTGAGAGGACGTACTTGCACCTGGTCAGGGGAACACCTGACTGGAAGAGGGGGAGCTAGGGTGGCCATCATGGAGAACAGTCTGGTTGCTCTCTGTCCTCTATTGATACGAAAACCAACACCTTTATGTCCTCTATTTTTCTCTTGAAGAACATTTTTCTATAGTAAGATGTAAAAAATCTTCTAGAGGGACAGCTGGAAAGAGGCAGAGGAGTGTGGAAGCTGAACACCAGCCTCCTAGAAGACAAGTGGACGAGGCACAGCTACAGAGAGCACTACACGGGCTGGAGGACCAGACTGAGTGGTGGGCTAGCGTGAAAGACAGGACATGGGGCTTTTTCCAGGGAGCAGGCAAGCGGCGGGCCCTCTTCCACTAGAAGCAGCACGAGTGCCTGACTCGTAAGTTACAGGACCTGCACAGGCAGGCAGCAGTGGGCTGGGATGTGAGGGAGGACATGTGGGAGGTGAAGGTCCAACTCAGTGCCTGGTACCAGGAGAAGGCCAGGAAAAAGATCTTCAAGGCCAGGGCCCCCTGGGTGGAGGAGGGGGAAGAGTGGTGTGCTTACTTCTCCAGGCTGAAGAAGAGCAAGGAAGAGGTCATGATATGCCTGGAAGATGGTGGGGGAGTGGAGCACCGCTTGAAGGATAGCATGCTGGCCACAGCGGCCGCCTTCTACCGGGAGCACTGTGCCGAGAAGCTGGTGGATCTGGACGCCATTCAGCTGTGCCTGTGAAGCCCCACCCAGGCCCTTGGGGAGAATGAGCAATGGCAGCTAGAGGAGGATTGGATGCCAGAGAAGCTTGAGAGGATCCTCTGGAGTTTCAAGTACGGTAAGACTCCTGGGTCAGATGGCCTGCTCAAGGAATTTTACCTGACCTTCTGGGACCTGGTGGGCCCGGACCTGCTGGAGCTCTTTTGAGAGTGCCTGCAGGAGGGCCAGCTGGGAGCGGGGATGGAACAGGGCCTCATGATCCTCCTGTACAAAAAGGGACTGAGGGAGGAATTGAAGAACTGAAGCTGATCACCTTCCTGAACTTCGACTATAAGCTGCTGGCCAAGGTCTTGGCCGAGTGATTTAAATCCATCTTCAAGTCAGCCAGCCCTGACAATCTACACCCGAGGGTACTCAAGGAGCTGGCTAGCATTACAGCCCAGCCTCTACCATGGATCTTTGAAAACTCCTGGCGCTCTGGTGTAGTGCCCAAAGACTGGAAGAAGGCCAATGTGGTGCCTATGTTCAAGAAAGGGAGGAAAGTGGATCTGGCTAACTATATGCCCATCAGCCTGACTTCTATCTCGGGGAAGATCTTAGAAAAGTTTACTAATGAGGCCATCCTTAATGGACTGGCTGACACCAACATCCTGAGGGATAGCCAGCCCAGGTTTGTTGCGGGTAGGTCTTGCTTGAGCAATCTCATTTCCTTCTACAAACAGGTTAACCCATCACCTGGACAAGGGAGAAGAGATTGAGGTCATACATCTTGACTTCAAAAAAGCCTTTGATCTGGTATCCCATGGTCACCCCTTGGCGAAACTGGGCAATTGTGCCAGCACGATCTGCTGTTTGGGAAATTGGCTTCATGGTTGGATCCAGAGGGTAGTAATTGATGGAAGTCAATCATCATGGTCTCCTGTGACCAGTGGGGTCCCCCAAGGCTCTGTCCTTGGACCCATATTTTTCAACATCTTCATTAATGATGTGGACATTGGAGTCAGAAGCAGACTGGCCAAGTTTGCCGATGACACCAAACTTTGGAGCAAAGCATCCACGCCAGTGCAAAAGTACTTGTCAAGCCACAGCTACTTTTCAAGTTCCATGCAATCAGCCTCCTCCTCAAGAACAGAATCAGTCACAGATGAACGACCTCACTTGGGGCTGCTCAAGGGACCTCAACAGATGTGTGAAAGAAATAACTCTCCTGTTCATGAGGAAGAGGACTCTGACTCAACCGTCTGTATGTTTCAGGACTCATCAGGTTCTAAAGGGAGTACTGTATCAGGGAGGCAACTGCAGAGACCCGAGACAGAAACTCTGCTATCCTCATGAAGGGTGACTTGCAAGTAACAGAACTGGTATTGGGTTCTTGATTTTTGGTTTTAAAGATTTACACTCATAAATTTGGGGTGGGAGGGCAGAGCTGCTCATGTCCCCATGGGGCTGTAGCTGCTTCTAGGGGGAGTGGAGCTTCAGGCTTCACCCCCAGTGAGGCCACTCCACTGCAGCAGGGGCTGGCTGCCACAGCCACCTGTCGAGGTAGCTGATTTTTGGTGCAGGGAGGGTGGGGGAGGGGAGGGGAGGATGCAGATGTTGCTTCAACGTACACTCCAGGAAGCAAGGTGTATGCTGTGGTGCTGGGACAAATATTTTTGAGGTACAGCCTTAAGAAGATGGTTGGGTGAGAGATAGCAGGCTGTCAGTGGTAATTCTTGAAGTGGCAGTCCTGTTAAAATAATTTAAGAATGACTCACTGTTCTTTACAAATATTCAATATTACCCAAAGAACTGATGAGAGCTTTCTTTGTCTGTGGACAGGCACTCCTTCATCTTCATCTTCATCTTCAAGAGTAGCTGCTAATGCTCAACATCAATGTAATTATCAAAAAAGTCATCAAGAAGCTAAGGAAGTATTCTTCATCTACTGACAGATGCATCTGAAAACATAGTTACATCCAGTGCAGAAATGACATCCAAACTGAAAGATGTGTTCAGTGTGTTAAAGTGTAATGAAGAAGCCAATGTGGAGGTTATGAAATGCACTAGTAATGACATGGTACACTGTTTTAAGGAATTTAATCAGAACGTTGATCACATTTTGAGGGAGGATCAAAGGTTCAGACAGCAGTTTCTAACAGAGTTTCATGAATGCTGAG
This sequence comes from Crocodylus porosus, assembly GCF_001723895.1. Lineage (NCBI taxonomy): Eukaryota > Metazoa > Chordata > Crocodylia > Crocodylidae > Crocodylus > Crocodylus porosus. Next base: position 29,834,646 of record NW_017728917.1, read on the forward strand.
GTACTGGGAGCAGCACTGAAAGTAGCACACCCATGTGGTGCAGGACAGTGGGGGGGCAGCGGGGATCACCTCCTGCTGGGCAGGAACCAGTGAGTCTGGGAGTTTTGGGGTTTTTTTCTTAAAGGGCCAGGAGCTGGGGTGGACAGGGCAGCCATGGTGGGGTTGGGGGAGGGAGGGGGGCTGGTGAAGAGCCCCCCACACAGTGTGGGGCAGTGGGGATTGCCCCCCGCCTGGCAGCACCTGGTGAGTTGGGGCTTTTTTTTTCAAAGTCCTGGGAGATGGGGTGAGCAGGGCAACCATTGCAGAGCTGGGAGAGCAGGTGGGAGATGGGTCTGGCCTGGGTAATTCAGAGATTCAGCAGCAGTCAAATCTCCAAGTCAAATTCAGCCAAATTGATTTGGAACAGTGATTGGAATCACCGAATCAAATCACTGCCCCCCCAAATTGGCCGAATCTGCATCCAAAGTGAATACTAGCCACTTTGCACAGGCCTGCTTGCTTTCTTCCTTTCTTTCAAAATGGCCACTAACAGGTGTGTTTGTTCCGAGCTCTGAAAACTTCTTGTTTTGTGAGCCTTTCTTCTTCTCTTGTTTTGTTTCCCCCCCCATACAGTCTGACCTTTTCCACTGTAGTCCCCCACTTTTCTTTACTTTTTCCTGACTTATTCCCCCTTTTTCTTGCAGCCACCCTCTGCCCCTCCCCCTCCCCCCCAGTTGTTTTTTGTTTTCCCTCCCTCTCCCTGAAGCTTTCTGCTGCTCATTGTTTTTCCTTCCCTTCCCTGCTACATTGATTCATAGATTCCAGGGTCAGAAGGGACCTCAGTGGGCCATCTAGTCCAACCTGCTGCCCCTGACATGCAAGAAAAGGGTCACCAAACCTGAGATTATTTGATCCCAGTCAGGTACTTGTCTAGTCTCCTCTTGAAGACCCCCGAGAATGGGGCGAACACCATCTCCCTTGGAAGCCCATTCCAGATCCTGGCAATCCTGACCGTGAAGAACAACTGCATTGCATCCAGCAAATGTCAGGCCTGTCAAAGACATGACAGGTCTGGGCATTCCCCAGCCAGGACTTTGTGCGTGCATGCATTAGCTGGAGTTTATGGTGCCTCTTCCCTGCCTTTCACCAGGGGATCATTGGTCCTGGCATTTACGGGGCTGCCGTGCTGCCAGCAGTCCCACCAGGCCTCCCTACCCTGGCAGGGTGCAGTTTTAGTGGTCATGCCAAGGACCTGGGGCCTCTTCCTTCCCCATAGCCCCAATCCCATACCTCCAAGTTTGTCCTAGCAGGGGAATGAGCTCAGCAGGCACATGTTCTTCCCCTGCTGGCTGGTGATACAGTTAGTGCCCCCTCCAGCTGAGCCATTACTTGGCTTTTCAAAACCTCCAAAAAGGAAACTGGTGCAGACAGAGTGAGGAGGGTGGCACTCCGTCTGCAGCCTCCAGGGTAGGTGACTGCATCATCTCTGGAGGGAATTCATTCCACAATCTGGACACCCTGACTGTGAAGGAGTTTTTCCTGGTATTAAGCCTGTAGCGGCCTTCCAGGAGTTTGTATCCACTGATCCTCATCTTCCCCAGGGGTGCTGTAACAGGAGGGCCTTCGTGGGGCCAATTTGCCTTTGGCCTGCCCGCCTGTTTCTGGGCCAACCACCTGCCTTCTCTCCTGCCACTCCTTGTTGTTATCTAATTAATAATCTTAATTAGGCAGGAGGCCTAATTTTCTTGTCCCAAAGCCAGGTGACTCTAGCTGTGGCTCCGTTCCTCCCCTAAACCAGAGCCCATGCCTCACAGATGGCATCCACTGATGTTAATCTCACTGGCCCCACACTGGGCCCCAGAATCCTTCAGTATGGACCCCAACTCAGTATGGATCCTTCCACTCAGGCAGCCTACCCCATCCTCATTTGGGCTGCCTAGCTCCCTGAAACTATTTCCCCTCTTGGGCGTGGTCCCATGGGACTTTTGGCCACATAGGCCCTGGCCTTGCCTCCAAGTCCAGTCGGGAACCCCAGGCCCTTAGCTCTGGGTATCCCTCATGGTGGGCCCCTAACCCTTTTGACTGTTCTGGTCCTGGGCCCAGCATTGACCAGTTGAGTGTACTCTAAGTCAGGCCTCTGCTTCTCCAGCCCACTCTCCGTCTTGAGTCCGCCCTCTGAACCCTACTAGTGGGTGACCCACCCAGTTATGGGAGCTGAGGTTATTAAGGTGCCCTGACCCGCCTTTCACCGGGGTGATAAGTGGCCTGGCATTTCCTGGGGGATCCCACGCCACTAGGAGCCCCACCAGGTCACCCACTTCTGGCAGTTTTAAGTCATGCCCAGGACCAAGAGCCTCCTAGCCATCCCCTAGAGCTCCTCCCTTACCTCCAGGATGTTCCATGAAACCTTGCAGCCAGACAATGTTACTGTCTGGCCTGCCAGTAAGGAACTGATCTATTTATATAGGCAGCCAGGGATTTAAAATGTTTGCTGCAATCAAGCACGTGCTGGCTGCTTGGCTGGGCCCTTAAAGTGGCAGGCACAAACAGTGCCTTGCCACAGGTGCCCTAGTGAACAGTTGTTCACTGAGCTCCTGATGCACTCCTCTGATATAGCGGTAAGCTGCTATCAAGTTCCCTCTCAACCTTCTCTTCTTTAGGCTAAAGAGGTAGGTCCAGGTCCCTCAGCTTTTCCTTGTATGGTTTGCCTTGTGAGACAGGCTAGTCCAGGGGTTTTGAAAGGGTAAAGGATGATTGGAGGGCTTGGGAATTCCCTTTCCTCACCAATCAGGCCCCAGAGACTCACTCTCCATCTCCCCTTATTGGTCCCTTGGGTTACCTGGAGGGGGATAAAAGAGGCAGCATGGCTGACTCAGGGGAGACCAGCAAGGGGACCACAAGGAAGGAGTTTCAAAGAGTGGCAAAGAGCTGGGCCAGTGGGGCAGGAGCAGTTGCCCCAAAAGAACCTGAAGGAGTGGGACCTGTAGGCAGCAGTTGGACACTCAGCAGCATGGCATGTGGCCAGCAGGAGAGGCTCCCCACTGGGCTCCAGGATCCCCTACGAGGGGCTGCAGCCAGCAGGAGAGGTTCCCCTGCTCCAGCAAGGATCTTGAACAGTAACCTGAGAGGTTCCCAGCTCTGTTTCCAGCTCCTCCAATAAGAGGCCAGGAAGCTCAACATGAGGCAGGGGCTCCTAGAAGGTCAAAACCACCTAGCAGCTTGAAGCAGTACTAGTACTGGTGGCTGTGTGATAGAGTTTCTGCATACCCTGTGGGAGAGCTGACTTCAAGTCCCAGCTGGGGTAACTTAGGTTGTGTGAAATGACAGGGAGATTTTTTCTTGCAATGGAAAGGGGTCATTGTGTTTTCTCTCTTCCCGCCACTCCCCTTCCAGGTACCTAGGCCCTATATTCCTTGTTATTTGATGTTTTGTATTTTGTGCCTTCTGCTGTTTGTGTTTTATATTTTGTTAAACCTGTCTTTTGTCAACTGGATGAATATGTCTATGATTGTAAGCGTCTAACCTTTACTGAATCCTGCCCCCACGGAGCATTGTAGTGTCCCCTATACCCCCTGGTTTATACTAGTTATGTTCCCAGTACTGTTCTCTCATTAAAAGGTATATGGTTAAGTCCCCAATTAGTGATCTGGCTCTGCTCTATAGGGGGAGGCAGGTCCCTACACCTCCCACAGCGCTTGTGCACCTGCTCTGATCCCTTCAATTGGAAACAGGGTACCTCTTGGAGTACTGCCATGGTTACACTTTCAAGTCCCTGATCATATGGGTGGCTCTTTCCTGGACTGTCTCAAGCTTTTCCATATCCTTATTGAAGTGCAGCACCCAGAACTGGACTCAGTACTCCAACTGTGGTCTCACCAGTGCTGAGTACAGCGGGAGTATCACTTCCTTAGTTTTACATAAGATACATCAGTTGATGCATGCCAACATGTTTGCCCTGCTGGCCACCACTCGCCCTGATGGCTCATATTCATGCGAAAGTCAATCATTACCCTTAGGTCCCTTTGGGCCATGGTGCAAATCAAGCTGCCACCACTGAGCCTATATGTATGTTGATAGTTGTTTGCCCCCAGATGGAGCACCTTTCACTTGGAAGTGTTAAACTTCATCTAGTTCTGGTCTGCCCAACTCTCAAGCCTGTCCAGGTCCACCTGTATCTGCAACCTGTTTTCTGATGTGACTGTACTGCTCCATAACTTGGTGTCATCTGTGAACTTGGCCAGCGAGCTCTTCCTTTCCCCATCCAAAACATTGATAAAGATGTTGAAAAGCACTGGTCCAAGCATGGACTCCTGAGGGACACTACTGGCCACTTTGCACCAGGATGATACAGATATGTTCATGAAAACTCTCTGGGTCCAACTCTGTAGCCAGTTTCCCACCCACTGAACTGTCAAGCAGTTGAGCCCACAGTCTTCCAGTTTCCCACAAGGATATCTTCAGATACTAGAACAAAAACCTTTGGAAGTCTAGGTATATAATGATTACCTTGTCTCCCATGTCCAGGTAGTGAGAGACCTGGTTGTAGAAGATGAGATTGGTAAGACAAGACCTGCCTGTGACAAAGCCATGCTGGTTGTCATTCAGAATCTTACGTTCCACAAGCGTATCACACATAGATTCTTTAATGAGCTTTCCCAGGATTTTCCCTGGGATAGAGGTTAGGCTGACTGGCCTATATTTGCCCAGGTCCTCCCTCTTTCCCTTCTTGAAGACGGGCACAATGTTGGCCCTCTCCCAATCCTCAGGGATTTCCCCTGTGTGCCACGAATTCTGAAAGAGCTTTGCCAGGGGTTCCTCAGTGACCTCAGCCAGCTCCTTTAGCATTCTTGGATGAAGTCCATCCAGTCCTGCTGAGATTTCCAATTTTTTTGGACATTTTTATCAGTAAAAAATTGCAAGATTAGCACCTGGCATCCAGTTGAATCAGTGCAGGAGAAATTAGATGAACTTCCATGGATTTCTGTGGATTTTCAAGTGAACCCAAGTGGCACCTGGTGATGCAACAGTTGCAAAGCAGGGAAATCATGTTTTCAGATATTCAGGAGCTAAAAATAAAACATGTTGGAGGTGTTTTAAATTACCACAACCCTCTCCCTCCCCAAAAAACCCTAAAATGATCAAATCAGCTGATAACATGGATACACAGATGTGATTTAGCTAGCTTAATGGCAATTTTTGTCATGTGGACACAAGAAAAGTGTAACATCAAAACAGGAGAGGTGTAACATAGAGAAGCACCCTAGTGCTTTTTGAGAAGTTAGCTTAACCAGCCTATTGTGTGTGTGCAAGCTGAGACTTTATAACAGCTTATACTGTCCTATATCCATTGTAACTGCATCTTGATTTCAAGGAGGTGGGTTCTCTGATGTTAGAGGCAGAGCTTAAGAGTCAGTGAATTTCACCTTTTGCCACAGAACTGTGCTCCATAGTGTCATTTTTCATTTTAAAAATATCTACCACAACCAGTAAACTTGATGATATGAACAGTGCATAAATTACCCCTAGAGTTCAGTAGTCTGCCCTGTTCAGAGTAACCTGTACCTACTTCTTGCTTTTTAGCTCTTCCTACGGGGAATTAACTGATGACAGGGTATGCACCTGCATTGTTTCAAGGCCACAGGTTCCCATACAGCACAATAGCATGCAGACATCCCATACCCCAGGCTCCCCCACCCTCTTGGGCTACACTGCCCTTCTCCTTCCTGTCCCCTGCTGAAGGAACAGGAAGCAGAAGCCAGAAGAGGGAAGGGAGGGGAACCTGGAGACCATAGCATCTGCTGTAGTTGAAGTGATGGCGGAAGCAGTAGATAGGTGGGAGCCTGCGGAATAAAATTAATGGGCCAGACTGCAAGCTGGACCACCTTGGCCTATATCAGGGGTAGGCAATGTTTTTTGGCTGGAGTGCCAAAAACCCCCACAATGTCTACCTTGGAAGGTGCTGGAGTGCCAACATGCCAGAGCTCGGAGCAGCTGTTTGCAGCCTCCTGGCTACAGCTGTTCCATGGAGCCTGGGTTGCTTGCAGCAGGGCTTGTGGCCTCCCAGCTGCCTGCTGGGAGCAGCTGCTTAGAGCCTGGGCTGGCAGTGGTGTGCCAAGCAAAATGGCCTTGTGTACCATGCTCGGCATGCATGCCAGGGGTTGCTAACCCCTGGCCTATAGCATAAGGATTTCATGGGTTTAAATGCATTAGTGTTCATGACATTTTTGCAAATAAAATCAAATTATTCTTCCTGTTTTAAATATTTCAAAGCACTTCTTGAATACTAGTGCATTTAAACAGTTTTGGAGTGTGAGCCCAAAAAGGGCATGGACAAACTGGAGAGAGTCCAGCAGAGGGCAAAGAAAAAGGTTAAGGGGCTAGAGCACATGACTTCTGAGGAGAAGCTCAGAAGTCATGTGCTTCATTCTAAGTTATTATACTATCATCTCTATGGGCTTATTTAGTCTGGAGAAGAGAAGACTGAGGGGGGATTTAATAACAGCCTTCAAGTACCTCAAGGGTGATTCCAAAGAGGATGGAACCAGACCAGGGACAGGCAAAATACAGCCCATGGGCTGGATCCAGCCCACCAGGTCATCCTATCTGACCCACAGAGACCCTAAAAAATTAGAAAATTAATACTTATCTTTATCTGTCCCTGACTGCCTGTCAAAAATTACAAGAGTCAGGGGCAGTAGGACCCAAAGGGAGCCAATGGCATAGCAAAACAGCTGCAGCAGCAAGTCCAGAAGGCTTCTGGATGCTTCTAGCTTGGGCCTGTTCCTGCCTCCTTGTGCCGAGGGGAAATACAGATAAGAAGGAGGCAGGGGAGGACTGTGGGCAATCACTCCAGTCCTTGAGGCTGGTCGGGTCAGCTCCTGCTGTCCCAGCACTGCAGCTGGGAATTGTGTGCTGGCCAGCAGGCAGGCAGAGGAGGGGAGAAATGGCTGCAGCAGGCAGGGGGAAGGGGCAGCGAGCCGGTATGTGGAGTGCAGTGACAGCTGGGCAGGAGTGCAGGGCCTGCACTGGTGCACCAGGACCAGTGTTGGCAGGGCCCAGAGTGGGGCAGCAGGAGTGCAGGGCCCAGGCTGGCAGGTGCTCTATGGAGCCAGGCTGGCTCTCTCTTCTCCCTGCTTGAGCAGTGCAGCCTAGCTCCATAGAGCCCTTGGCAGCCCAGGCCCCACACTCCTGCCACCCCACTCTGGGTCCCACTGGCACTGGCCCTGGTGCACCAGCACTGGCCCTGCATTCTTGCCCAACCGTCACTGCACTCTGCATACCCACTCACCACTCCTTCCCCACCACCTGCTGCAGCCATTTCCCCACTCCCCCTCCCCTCCCCTTCCCTCCCCCTGCTCACTGCACTCTGGCATTATGCAGTTCCCAGCTGCAACACTGGGACTGCAGGAGCAGCTGGGACATGGTGCCAGGGAGAGGGGGAAATGGGGAAGTGGTAGGAGAAGGGCAGCAGTGGCAGAAGGGGGGGAAGTGGCAGAGAGTGGGAGGATGGGGCCTGCCCCAGTGCCTGGGGGCCAGGATTGGCAGGAGCACAGAGCACGGGCTTCCACGAGCACTGGTGGGGGCTCTGCCTGTTGTGGGGGGTGGGGAAGCAGGCTGTGGGCAAACCCTCCCCCTCCACACAAGCCACACCCTCCCCCTGCTCCCCTCTACCCACACACTCACAGCCTCCCACAAAACCCATTTCTATCCACCCCCACAAATCACCCCCCACATACCCACACACCTATACCCACACTCCCACCCACACTGTCCCACAATATACAAGAGTAAGACTTCATTCTAAGTTATTATACTATCATCTCTATGTACATTACACAAACACATGTAAATCAGGACAAAAATATTTTTTGAAATGAAATTAATGAATGTTGAAGTACAATTTTGATTTTTAGAATAAAATTAGGTATTTTTCTGGTTCAGAGATGACAAAACCCCTTGCTGAAAGGAGTAATTCTGAGGGACAAGGGGGGGGACTTCTGGTGGCAAAGGTCAGGGGTTACAGGGCAGCACTTCTGGTCCCAAGATGGCGACGAGCAGCTGGGGCAACTGTCAAGGGGTGGCCCTCAATGGCTTGCCAAAACTCAGTAAGCGGCCTTCTGCCTGAAATAATTGCCTGCGTCTGAGCTAGAATGTTCTCAGTGGTGGCACATGACAGAATAAGAAGCAATCATTTCAAGTTGCATCGAGGGATGTTTAGGTTAGATATTTGGAAAAACTCTCTCATGAGGAGGTTAGTAAAAGACTGAAACAGGCCACCCAGAGCGGTTGTGGGATCTCCACCCTTAGAAGACCTGGCTAGACAAAGCCTTGACTGGGATGATCTAGTTGGGGATGGTCCTGTTTTGATTAGGGGGTTGAACTAGATGACCTCCAGAGGTCCCTTTCAACCCTAATTTTCTATGCACCTATGGTTCTATCAGGGACCTAGAGGTGAAGATCAACTAGCTGTTATTCCCCTCATGCAGTAGGGGCAGCCAGACCTGACAATGGCCAGCTAAGCTGCTAGAGGAACAGTACAGTGACTGGGACTGACTACAAGCTTCCTCCTCACTGAGGAAGGAGGTCCTGAGCTGGGCTACCTAGACTTGGCATGAAAACTCAAAATCAAGGAATTGAGTCAGGCCGCCTGGAGAGCTCAAAAGGAAATTTCTCCTTGTGAATGATCACTGGTGAAAATATGGTTACTGGTATCAGCTTCTTCAATTACCATCAACTATGAGCCAAAGACACAAGGGTAAAGGAATAGAAACTACTTCAAGACAGTGGAGTCAATGTTGCACTGCCAGTCAGTTAGTAATGGAGCCCAGTTATATGTCAATTCTGAAATTCCCACCAAAGCTGTAAGCAGCCAAAACAAATCATGGAGAACTAGAGACTAGGGCTGTGTGAAACAGCACCATTTCATTTCAACTTCCGTTTTGCTGTTTCAATGGGACAGTATTTTGTTTTGACATTTCATTTCATTTTGAAGTGCTGTTCCATTTCGTTTAATAGAAATTGTTTTGCTGTTTCAATGTTGTTTCAACATTTTGCCCATAGGTTATAATGGGGAATCACAAAACTGCCTATAACTTTGTCCTTTCTTGCCTGATTCAAATAAAAACAGCAGGGATGGTAGCCCCTGCTGAGGCCACACAGCCTGCCAAAATTCAAGGAGATAGGTATGTGGGTTTCTGGAAAACTGTACTTCAGGCTGCTGACAAGCAACACCTGTGACGTGTGACTTTGTGTGTGTGTGTTAAGGTGCACCCTCACTGGCGCTGGGGCATGGCATGGTAGTGTGCCCCAATGAGGTCTCCTTCCCTACAGCCTCATCCAAGTCTACTACTTTAAATAACATGTGACTTAGCCCAGGGCTTTTGAAGGGGTAAAAGATGATTGGAGGACTTGGGATTCCCTTTACTCACCAATCAGGCCCCAGAGACTCACCCTCCGTGTCCCCTGATGGGTCCCTTGGGTCACCTGGAGGGAGACAAAAAAGGCAGCATGGCTGACTCAGGGGAGACCAGCAAGGTACCTTAAGGAAGGAGTTTCAAAGAGCTGGCAAAGAACTGGGTCAGCAGGGCGGGAGCAGTTGCCCCAAAAGAGTGTGAAGGAGTGGGATCTGCAGGCAGCAGTTGGACCCTCAGCAGTGCAGTGTGCAGCCAGCAGGAGAGGCTCCCTACTGGGCTCCAGGATTGCCTATGAGAGGCTGTGGCCAGCAGGAGAGGCTCCCCAGCTCCAGCAAGGATCTGAGCAGCGACCTGAGAGGTTCCCAGCTCTGCTTCCAGCTCATCCAATAAGATGCCAGACGGCTGGACTTTAGGCCAGGGGTCCTGGAAGGTCAAGACCTCTAGAAGCTTGTTACAGTGCCAGTACTGGTGGCTGTGTGGTAGAGTTTCTCCCCACCCTGTAAGAGGTCTGAGTTCAATTCCCAACTGGGTTGATTTGGGGTGAGTGAAATAACAGGAAGCAATCCTTGTTGCTGTGGAAAGGGGGTCACTGTGTTTTCTCTCTTTCCCCTCCCTTCAAGTACCTAGGCCCTATATTCCTTGTTATTTGACATTTTGTATTTTGTGCCCTTTATATTTCACCAACCAGTATTGTTTGTTGTGCTGTTTGTGTTTTATATTTTGCTAACCCTGTCATTTGTCAATGATTGTGTCTAACCTTTGTTGAATCCTGCCCCCTTGGGGCATTGTAGTGTCCACTATACCCTCTGGTTTATGCCTGTTATGTTCCCAGTACTGTTTTCTCACTAAAAGGTATATGGTTAGACCTCCATTGGTGGTCTGGCTCTGCTCTATAGGGGGAGGAGAGTCCCTACACCTCCCACCGCACTTGTGCAGCTGATCTGATCCCTTCAATTGAAGAGGGGGTACCTCTTGGAGTACTGCCCGGGTTACAATCAATAAGTAAGTAAGCTGTACAGTAGCACTAGCATCTCAGGCAGCCAAACTGTCACAGATGAGAGCCTTTCTTTCCTTCTCCAGCAGCTGCCAGAGGAGTCCCCCTGCCAGCCCCAGCCCTGGGGCTTAGATGTGCCTCCTTCCAGTCAGCTGACCAGGGACAGGTACTAGGGGTGTTGGTCTAAGAACATGGCACTGGTAGACAAGGTTCTTTGGGTCAGTCTGATATCTTTCAGTAGACCACCTGAATAGTTAGGGAAATATATCTTAGCAAAGTTTTGGGTTGAAAAACCCTTCATCAGGTTGAGGAAGCACCTGCAGTTGGTGTGTGTCCTGTTCCCAGAGGGAAAGAATAGTAAAGAAGCCAGAGATTGGCATGCAATGTAGGCAAGAAAGCCAGTCAGCGAAACTGGAAATGGAAGCATCAGGGACTGAGGGACAGACTGGGGTGGGGGGGAAAGGGGATGTAACAGGTAAAAGTGGAGTGGTACCTGAGGAGTCAGATGTCCAGTAGGTTGTAGTGTTAGAATTCCAATGTCTAAATTGAGTCCATGAGTTTCTATACCTAAGAGGTTGATAAAGTGCAGTTCGTAGGCTCATTTGTGAAAAGTGGTTTGTCCCCCTTTCCCCCACACGCCAGGCAGTTCCCTCACTACAGGGATCACCTGGCTAAAGAGGGCATCACCAGTACAGAGGCTCTTGGTGGCCTCAAGGAAGGGCTTGAGGACCACCAAGATCTGGGAGACGGTATCCCACTCAACTCTGTTAAGGGGGCCACTGATCCCAATCTCCCCAAACAAGGCCATCTCATGGATGGCCTTCTGTTGTTCCACCAGCCTCTCGAGCATCATTTATGTGGAGTTCCACCAAGTCTCCACATCCTGCATGATTTTGTGTTGCAGGATGTCCAGCTCTGCTTGTTTGCCCCGCAGCATCTTGCCCCCCTTGATGCTCCAGTGGAAGTAGCCTGCCACCTTCCTATATTTGGAAATGAACTTGCTGGTGGTGCTGGCACTGTCACTAGCAGCCCTACTCCTATCCAAGGCATCCCTAATGAGGACTTGTATGCCACACAGCAGATGCCAACAAAGTTGGCATCATGGACCACTTTGACTATATTGTCCCCATTATCAGTGACTGTGAACCCGCAGATGAGCTCGCCCTGCCCAACGAGCCACCCCTGCACCAAGCACTTCATGGCCCCCATAATTTCTGTTGCTGCGTGGGACTCATTCATCAACTTGGCATGAAGGAGAGCCCACCAACAGCCTGACTGGTTGCACCAGTACCCTGTGAGGGACAGCTATGCATGATTTCCACCCCTGCTGTTCCAGATGTCTGAGGTGAAGTGGAAGGCCACCTGCGGACCTGGTTTGTGGATCTCCTGCCTCAAGTACTCCCTGCATACCTCATCCAGGGAGGGCACCACCATCCTGCTGAAGGTGCTGCAGGCAGACACTTGGTATGATGGGGCCACAAGCACCACGAGCCACCTGAACCCTGGCTGCTCAACTAAGGAGAAGGGCTGGCCATTCACAGTAAGCATCTTCCCAGTGGTCTGAGTGATCTTGCTTAACTTTGCATGTGTTCCCCTTCATTGTCCTCCTGTCCCCCACTGTTCCAAGGTGACCTGCTCTGCTTTGGGTATCAAGGTTTTGGAGTGAGAGGGGTACTTCTTTTTGGGCACGCTCCCACTGGTGCCAGGCTGAGGAGGATCAAGAATAAAGGGGTGGTGCTTGCAGAGATGCATCAGCATCACTGTGGTGCTCATGTGTTTTGTTCCCTTGCTGGTTTTGGCTTGGCAGTATAGGCAGATAGCATATGTGGGATCATCTGCCAGCTCAAAATGATTCCAGACCACACTACCTGCTCACTTCTGGAATGTGGGTATATGGGTGGATGCTGCAATTTCCCCCTCCTCAGGAGGCAGAGACACAGCAACAGGAGGAGTGGACTCAGCTGAGCCACTTGCCTCCACAACCTCTACTTCAGCCTCCTCTGAAGTGCCTTCTGGAGAAGAAGACCTGGCTCTAGGGAAAACTTGAGTGTGGAACACAAACTCAGCTGATTTCCTGTCTTTTCCAAGAATTTTCCTTGCTATGGTACTCAGATCCAGGTCCAGCTCTTCCTCTGGCACTGGAAGGCCTCAGCATGGGAAGTGAACTGGGGGTGGAGGAGACTGTCATGCTGGTGCTGCTGCTTGTTGTCATGGTAGTGGTGGGTTATGAGTGGTGCTCTTGGAGGGGATGCAGTCTTAGGCACAGGCAGTGGCACTGGCACGGCTCCCCTTTCCTTGCTGCTTCTGGAAGCCTCATCCCTTCTAGTTGTAGCAAAGAGGCTGTGTCTCATTTTGGGGGGTATGGTAATAAATTTAGTTGGGCTTCTGGCCTACTTGAGTAGAACAACAGACAGAAACCAGAAGTGCTGATACTGCTTATTTCAGTTAAATGTTCTGAGATAAGGAATTCTGCATACCTTGTTTTTGTCTTGATATATTACCCTGTGTATGGATGTTAAGTTTATTTTCCTCTCTAAGAAACCAGAAACTGATAACTATTTCTATCATCACATTTCACTCTCCTTTAAGTAAACAGCCTGTATGTCTCTGTGTGTGTTAGATCAGTGATTTACTGTCCAAGGTCATATTTTTTTTCTCTTTCTCTGTCTTAAGTATAAATATGCTTGTAAACTTAGAGAGTGCGAGAAATCCTCTGAAACAGACACGTGGGTGATTCCCCTTGCTGTGTGGAATTCTCCCTGTGATCACAGTATAGCCCTAATTTAAAAAAAGCTGGCTCTGTCAGTTCGGATTCAACCACAACGCGAAGTTTGATTTCTTCCACAATTTGGTGCTGTGACTCGGATAGAGACACCCGGAGTGATCAGTTGGGACACAGACATCTCTTTACTGAAGTCCTAGTGCCAAACCAAGGTAAGAGACCTTTTGAAATCTCTACTGGGGCTTTTCAGTGAGAGGCTGTCTCTGTGTCTTCCTGATTCACTGCTTGAGGCTCACCCTATCCAAACTTTTTTTTTCTGCCAGAACTGTCAGACCCACTGTGTAAGTAGTAACTGTGAGTAAAAAGAGTTAAGGTTAAAGACTCTGTGTTGCTGTTGTCAGTGAAAGTATTTCCCCATGTGAATTGAGTTAAGTTTTGTAAAGAAGTATGAGGTCTCTGTGATGCCAAGAGTGGAAACCTTGTGCAGCCGCCTTGAAGACAACAGATTTGTTCTGTGTGCTCTTCGAAAGCAAGGGTGCAAGGTGGAAACTCTTAGAGTGTGAGTGTTTTCCACAATAAGCGTTGACCAAGGCTGAGACTAAAGAAATGCTCTTGAACCTCATGCCTCAATGTAGAAATTCTCTTGTGTGAATTGAAAGTATGAATTGACACATATGAGCCACTGACCAGATCTGAGACTAAGGTTGGTTTCAGCTGCCCCAAGGCTGTCCGGAAGGGCAGTTTTGAATGCAAGGGGGCCCATCTGGAACCTTATGACCCAGTGGACGGGTTTACCCTTTCCCCACCCTCATAAATAAGCCATGTCTAACCATGAGTTAATAATAGATTACAGTGTCCAATTCATTGTGTGTCGTTATTGCTGTGGAGTTTTGTCTTTGGACATTAGCCACAGCATCTCTGTGCCACTAGCATATCTCACAACCTGACTAGACACCCTGAATAAGCCATTCCTGTATGAAAGACCTGTGTGAATTGAATTTAAAGATATGGGGAGCGGAGAGTCTAAAGACATACCGGCTCCACCAAAAGGGACTCCAGCATTGTACATGTACACACACTATGGCCATAAAAGTTGTAACTTTCTAGACAAATGGAATTGGTATACCAGAGATAATTTTAGCCGGCAGTTTCCCCTGGAGGGAACATTTGATTTAAGTAAAATTGTTCATCTCCGCACAGACCTTGAGTTAAGAGGTAGTAATATACCACAGACTCAGTGGGACACATTTTTTGATTAGTATAAAGAAGCTTCCAAAAGATGTCAAAAAAAAAAAATCTCAAGTTTGGAGTCTTAAGGACTCCCAAGAGAAACTGAAATCTCAGATAAAAAAAAAATTAAAACAGAAAAGTGCACCAAAAGGGGGGCCCCCCTCAACAGTACCAGCACCAAAACAACTTTATCCACAAATAACTGAGAATGAATCTGCAGAAGATATAATTGATTTTCTTAACGTGCCACCCCCATATCAGTCCCAGACACAATCTGAACCCAAAGGAGTCCAAAGTAACCAAATAATCCTTCCGGCAGGATTAGCTCATCTCACCAGGAAACTATCACTGAACAACCGTCACCTGCCCCCGGGGCATGCCTACATCCACCGGAGGCATGGCATCTGTCTCCTGAAATCTCAACCCCCTCCTCTTGTTTAAGGTCTGGTACCCAGTATGGTCCAGCCCCTTTAAAATCTAAAAAGGCTCAGCTTATGCCTTTATGCCAACTTCCAGGGCAAGGTGCAAATGGGGAAACTACAATCACAGTCTCTGTCTCCTGGACCCCAGGAAATCTCCTAAACCTTGTTAAACAATTTCCCAACATCAGGGAGGAACCCCAGAAATTTAGAGATGAATTGGACACTGTAATCTATTGTTATAAACCAACATGGGCAGATTTGAACCAATTAATGAGAAGTGTTCTGCCCTCTGAGGACCACCGCCTCATCGCACAGGCTACTTGGCCTACTCAAGACCCTGGAATTGGAGATCACTTAGTAGATGCCCAAAGACACCTCCTTGAGGCTGTGCTTAAAATTTGCCCCAGGAAAACTGACTGGGCCAAAATACATAACTGTAAACAAAAATAAAGGAGAATCCCCAGCAGAGTGTATGGATTGTTTGAAACTAGTATTTGAAAGACATTCTGGTATTGAAAATGCAGCTGAAACTGCCCCAGAAGCAGTTGCTTCTGTTTTTGTTCACAGACTTCTTTCTAAAGTCCAGGAACAGTTGTGCACAATTGCTGTAGGTTGGCAGACTAAGCCACTTGCAGAACTAGTCACCATTACAAATCATTGTACAACCTGCCACGAAAAGAAAAAGGAATCCATGGAAACTAAGCTAATGTCATTACAATTACAGACTTTAGGCAGGGGCAGAAGCCAAGGTTTCCATCAAGGACAGTTCAGAGGCAGGGTACATGGTCGTGGGATGGGACGAGGAGGATTTCAGTCCCAAAAGAATGACAGTTGTCATTATTGTGGCCAACCAGGACACTGGAAGTCTCAATGTCCTCACTGGCCTGGCCAGCCAGGGATGACGTTTAACCCGCCACCGCCTCCTGTCACTCAATTCTCTGTCCTGAATCAGGGAGCCTCCTGTTAGGCCAGCCTGAGGAATAGTAACATCATCACAGCCCCGCTTCTCCCACTTAATCAGGATGATCCCTTTGTTTCCTGTGTGATAAATGGCATCTCTACAAAATGTTTAGTAGACACTGGTGCAAGCCGCTCTACTCTTCGAGCTGAAGAATTTTCCACAACTCCCCTCTCCTCTGCTGTTGTAAACGTTGTAGGAATTTCAAATCAAATAGTTCCTCATCCTGTTTCCCACCCATTACATGTTTCTCTTTGTCCTGTTTCTGATCAACATGCCTTTCTCCTTAGTCCTTGTTCTCCTGTTAATTTATTAGGCGGAGATTTGTTTTGTAAACTCAGCTGTACTATCTATTACTCTCCTAATGGTGTTTATTTAGATGTCCCCTGTGATAATGAGACAGCAGTACTTGCCACTTTAGCTAGCTCACCTCCTGATCCTGAGTTCCCTGATCTTTTTGTGTTGCAAGAAGAAATCATGAAAGCTGTGCCTCCGTTTCTCTGGTCCCAGCATGCTAATGAAGTAGGACAAATCCATACTGCCCAGCCTGTAAAAATTAGATTAAACCCAGCTGGGCCTTTACCCAAAGTTGCTCAATACCCTTTACGTCCAGAAGCCGAAGAAGGGATACGCCCTGTTATAACTGCCCTCTTAAAGCAAGGTATCATTGTCCCGAGTAAGAGCCCTTGTAATATGCCTATTTTTCCTGTAAAAAAACCTGGAAAGAATACCTATTGCTTTGTACAAGACCTTTGTGCAGTAAATTCTGCAGTCTTACATACTTTTCCTGTTGTACCAAATCCAGCTGCTATCTTGTCCTGTATTCCTCCTAATGCTTGTTATTTTACTGTTGTTAACTTGTGTTCTGCACTTTTCTCTATTTCTATACACCCTGATAGCCAGTTTCTCTTTGCATTTACCTATCAAGGACTTCAGTATACCTGGACGCAATTGCCCCACGGCTATACTGAATCCCCTTCTCTTTTTTTCCTCAAATTCTGAAAAAGATCTAGATGATATAATATTAAAAAAAAAAAATTCTGTGCTTGTGCAATATGTTGATTTGCTCTTGGCATCTACCTCCCTTAAAGCCTGTAAAAACAAAGAAGGCAGCACATCCCCCAACTTGGGGACCATTTGTAAATTTACAATTAGATTTTATTCAAATGCAGAAATGTTGTTCTTATGAATATGTTCTTGTTATTGTATGTATGTTTTCTGGATGGGTAGAAGCCTACCCATGTGCAAAAGCTGACACCATAACTGTAAGCAAAAAGTTGCTCAGAGACTTTATTCCAAGGTTTGGTATTCCTTTATCCCTAAACTCTAATAGAGGAACTCATTTTACTGGACAGATAATGAAAGATGTCTTCAAAGTCTTTCAGATCCAACAGAACTTTCATTGCCCATACCATCCACAGGCCTCTGGCCAAGTAGAACGCCAAAATGGCATTCTGAAAAATAAACTGGCCAAAATTTGTGCTGAGACCCACCTAAAATGGCCAGATGCACTTCTCATAGCCCTTATGAATATGAGATCTACTGCCAACCAAAAGAGTGGGCTTAGCCCACATGAAAGTCTAATGGGAATTTCATGAGCCATGATGCTCCCCGCCTCGCTACCTGTTGCCTCCCACTTTTGTGATATACATTCACTTGATGATACCATTCTGGACTATTGTAAGGCACTAATGAAGTGTGCTAAGGCTTTTCATGCACAGGTACAGGCAGTTTTCCCCAAAGAACCAGATGAGCCGTGCCATTCTATCCTGCCTGGAGATTGGGTCCATATAAAAGTCCATCAATGAAAGTCATTGCTGAAACCTCGCTAGAAAGGCCCATTCCAGGTACTTCTGGCCACCAACACTGCAATAAAGTGTCAAGGACTCCAAGCATGGATCCAAGCTTCACACAGTAAGAAAACATCAGCCCCGTTAGACCCAGAGTCTCCTCCATATCCATCTTGCAATCAGCCTCCACAGACTGGTAGCGAGCCTGGTGCCTGCCAGTGGGAGAGCTCAAGACCAGTAGTGAGCCAAGCGCCTACTGGTGAAGAGGATTTGTCACTACAGAGCAAAGAGGATGTGCCGCAATGACACCCCTATGCCCTTTGGGACAGGAAAAATGTCTCTACCTAGTTCCTGGCTCTCCAGGTGGAGTTGGTTAGTTATGATTTGGGTAGTTCTCAGTATTTCTTTCTGGGCCATCTTATATGAACTTGACTCATCAGTTATAAGAAACTCTGTAAACCAAACTACATTTCAGCACCGACAAAGAAGATCGTTTCATGACAATATGTTCTTGTCTTTAGTTAATCAAATTGAGATAGATTTAAATGTCTCTCATTGTTGGATATGTAGTCATGTCCCTATCTATTCTACTAGAGGAATACCCATGATACCAGTACCCTTGAATGCAACTCAG
>NW_017728917.1:29852887-29875088 GCF_001723895.1 Crocodylus porosus
TGTGTGTGTTAGATCAGTGATTTACTGTCCAAGGTCATATTTTTTTTCTCTTTCTCTGTCTTAAGTATAAATATGCTTGTAAACTTAGAGAGTGCGAGAAATCCTTTGAAACAGACAAGTGGGTGATTCCCCTTGCTGTGTGGAATTCTCCCTGTGATCACAGTATAGCCCTAATTTAAAAAAAGCTGGCTCTGTTAGTTCGGATTCAACCACAACGCGAAGTTTGATTTCTTCCACAGGGGAAACTTACAATACCTTTCCCTCTACCCCATCTTCTGCCCCTCCCTGAAGGCTTGCCAGCTGCCTTTCCACCACATTTCATGGTGTGCTCATAGTGTCTTTGCCTTGCTGTGCTGGAAAATCTGTGTGTTTTTCTGTAATGTAATCTGATTTATGTAATATATGTAGATAATTGTATATGTATGCTTTTCTATGTAACATATGCATTTATTTCTCTATTTATGCCATAAATAAAATATATAAATGTATGTTTGTGTTCCTGAATAAATTCTATATTATAATATGCAATATATGCTGTGCATCCCTGCAGAGTGAATGGAATGCACACTGTGAGAGAAAGGACAGATTTAGTTTCTGGGGGGAAAAGAATCAAAATAGACTAACAAAAACCAAAAGAGGATTTTGGGGGAAGAATAAATTGAAAGGAATCAATGAATATAATAATAAAATAAAAGGGTATAGAAAGCAAAAAGTTTTGATAAATCCCACTTGCTAGGCTAGCAAGTAGGAAATAAATGATAGCCTTTGTTGTCTGACCCTGCTCAGCTGGTGGAAGACACAGGTCAATAACTGACCACAAGGCAGAAAGCAGCTTAATTCAAACAATGCTGTTTTTGTGCTGTTTTTCCATCCCTCCTCCAGACCACTGGGATTGGAAGGGACCTCAGGGAAGGATCATAGTCACTGGCCAGCTACACAGTCAATATCAGAGCAGTCCTTCCTCCCCCCTTACTTTCTATTTCCCTGCAAGCAAGCCCAGCTTCAGCTTTGAAACTTGAAACATTTCCAAACTTTCAAAATATTTTGACTGTCCTCGTTTTGTTTTGGGCTGTTTTGAAGCCTTTTGTTTCATTTTGATTGTAGTGTTTCGAGCCCAAAATAAGTCAAAACAGCACTGAAATGAAACTACTGGTGAAATTTCACACAGCTCTACTAGAGACATGTTTTTCACCAAGTATGCTGCATCATTTCAGCTTTCAAGTAAACATAAGGTGTCAGTACACAGAAAGCACTTTGCAGTACTTACTTGGGTAAGTAGAGGAGCAAGGGTTAATGATTCACTGGTAGTGAAGTGGGAAACATTGTAGAGTATTCACCCAGGGAAAGCATGAAAACATCCCTTTCTCTATACAACTGTTATCCTTCACATACTGTCTTGCCTTTTTTCTCTACTTCCAAAGCTACCTTATTTAGGTGTTCGATAATTACATTAAACTTAAACTTGTTTTCAAATGCCATTTGTCTTGCTGCCATTTTGAAGCTTTGCTTCTATAGGCTAATATGGAAAGAAAGGGATTGACATTTTAGGCCTAGATATTCAAGGTCACAGGCACTGGGATATTGAAGTACTTTCGTCTTCCTTTGGAAGCCCATGTGTCCACTCTGATATCTGCCGAAGTAAAAGCATAAGAACAGTAGCAAAATTGAGTAATCTTCCCATATTTTTACAGGGGCTTTACCTAAAATGTAGCCAAATTAAGAAAGGAGTTAAAATTAGTTTCAAGCTCTAAATCTTCTCTTCAGTGAAGCAGCATTGTATATTATAATCACTTTTAAGTGTTATTTTCCCTTTCTGTGTGACTAATCTACACAAACATCAGAGAAACTACACAAGGAATAATAGTGAAACAGATTAGATCAATCTCAACACTTATAGTCAAACTGGGAAAAATATTGGTTTTCAGGTGTTTTTTACAACAACAGTTTGCTTAAAAAGAGTCCCAAGTAACTTTTTAAATGACTGTCCTTAAATTAATGAGGATTGTTTTAGGATAGGTTCTGCAATACAGCACTTAAATCCACAGAAAGATAACATTTATTTACTTAAATTCTTGTAAGTAGCAAGCTATATACAGGTCAAGGATCTCAAACCCTGACAGTAGTTTTAAATGAAATATGTGGGCCTAGACTGATGTGATAATCTGAGTCTATGGTGTTCGTTTCACATGGTTCTTTTACTTCTGGGTGCACATAGTTTGTCAAATATTTAATGCCACTTGTGTTTAGTCAATTGGATCTGTTTTGTTTAGTCAGACACCTAGGAGAACCGGCTATTAAAAGCTTACTAAAACAAGAATGGTAGCATTTTCATTTCTGTTGTGCAGATGAACTATAATTGACTCCACAAGATTCAAATCAGTAGAGAAGCCAGCTTCCACCTTTTAAGTTAGATGATTACTAACTTATTCCATTACTCATAACATTAAGAAATCATTCACAGGTCCTGGTATCACATGGAAAAGATTTATCCTGTGGAACAAATTTGAATCTTTTAAGACATTTGAAAATACTGTGTATGCTTAAGACTCAACACCCAAGCAATACTACATCATACTTCTATGGCATTTTCCTTTCCATGTTCCACAAACTGTAGCCAAGTATGACAGATCTGTAAGGTTGTACACATAAGAAAAATAGGATCACTTCAGCCACAGCTGAAGTACAGTTGCCTCTTGTGTAGAAAGTAGCAATTGCTTTAAAGCTACAGTAATTATATTTGGTCATCATCAGGGATCCTGGTTTTCCCTGATAAAAAAAATTGTGAATCCTCTGGTAAAAACCCCCAAACCCATGATTAAAATGAAAGCCCCCCCCATAACTCTCCTTGCCCTGCTGTTGCTCCTCCCTTTCCACTCACAGCCCCCACAGCTCTGATGGAGGGGGCCCCCAGCTGCCAGAGCTATGGGGCCAGTGACCCAGGTCTGCAGCCCTCTGTCTCTGGCAGGAGGTGGCTGATGCAGTGGAGTACAGCCCAGTTCACCCACTGCAGGCTCAGGTGGGAGGGGCTGACTTCCTGACACTGTGCACACCCCTGGGGGAACAGAGGTGACCCTTGTCCCCAGATCTGTGCACAGGGCAGGGGTGGGTGTGAGCTACCTGCTGCAGGCTTGGGCTCCCACCCTGCTGCCCTCCCCTGGGGCCTCTGCAACCCATTGGGTGCAACCCAGTGCTGCAGGGGACAGCAAGGCTGTGCAGGGATCTCATTGCTGCTGTGAGCTCTGTGTTGCCCTGGCTACATGTCCTTTGCATGTCTGGAAGCAGTGAGGGGCACAATCCTATGCTGCCAGCCCCGCTGCCGTCGCATGCAGGGGACACATTACCAGGGCAGTGTGGAGCACGCGGTGGCAATGAGATCCCTACACAGCCCCACTGTTCCCTTCAGCTGCGCCTGCCCCCACCCTGTGCATGTATCTGGGGGGCACAGGTCTCCCCTGCTCCCTTGGGAGTGCACACAGAGGTGGGGAGCTGGCCCTATCCCCCGCCCCCTGAACAAGCCATTCATGGGCCTGCCCCACTCCCTGCCAGGGCCCTGCAGCCATGCATTGTGGTCTCAGGCTCTGAGCCCCACACACTGTCCAGCTGAGCAACAGCCCCAGCCCTGTGCAACTTCCTCCCTCCATCCCTATGGGGGGCTCAATCCCCTCCCCCAACACTTGCCTACAGGAACTGCTCTCCAGGCTCACAGCAGCAATGAGCTTGTTGCAGAAGTGCAAAATCCATGGATTTCTCATTTAGCAGAGAAACCAATGTGAGGGGGGAAATCTATGTTTTCCTCCATTTTTGTGTGGGAAACAGAAAACCCAGATCCCTGGTCATCATTTTAGATGCTGTTCCTATTTAAAAGGGCTTTTTATGTTGAAAATAAATATTGGCAATACTAGGTCATCTATAACTGAAGTTCCAAAAAGGGTCACAGCAAAGTTATAGTATTCAGTGTCAGGCATAGATCAGTTGGGAAAAAGGGTATTATATTCATACCCCTGAAGAGAGCTTCTTATGAACTAGATGTATAATTTCCTGGATGGAGTGGTTATACCTTAAATAGAAGTCAAGAGGGGCTGCTGTTTTGTATAGACATGACATACAGCTCTAGCCTTCAAGAAAACTTTGATTCCAGGTTAACAGTACAATACTTGCTGTGTACTTAAGATGCCTCTTAAGCTATTTAAGAAACAAAGGTGGGAAAGATTCACCTGCACAGATACTGTGGAAACAGCTTTCATCTATTAATTTATTATGTCCAGGACTGATGGGTTTTTTTTCCTAACTAAATTCTCACTTCATGAAATCTTATTACATAATAAGTTAATTATGGGGGCAGGGGGAAGAGGAGGGACAGACAGCCTATTTTAGACCTACATAATTATTCAATATTATCTCCTGTTATAATTATACTTGAACTTAAATTTTCTTTAAAAGAATAATTCTCTTTAAGCTACAGACCAATGAATTGTAGGTACAGGTATAATTAATGCATGCATTCACATTAATCAAACTAGTAAAACAAGTCCTCCTGAAGTGTTTAAACATGTAAGCTTATAAATCCACAACATGACATTTTGTGTTCTCTTCTCTTCTAGATGCACGATACTGCTATTGGACAGAATATGGAAGGGGAAGATACCTATGTGTAAAAGCAAGAGAAAAGTCTGTAAATGAAATGTAAATCACAACTAACAATAAATAATATTAATTTATCTCTGTAGTAAGAACAGTGGTATCCATTCAAAGACACTGCATGTTGCCTTCTTTTTTGAATTACAGCTATTATTCTGAAATATGATATTACAAGGCAATGGTCCTAGTCAGAAATCACGCTTCCTGTAAGCAATTCTCTCTCACAGGGGCATTTTCATGATGAAAGAAGAAAAGAAAATGCTATCCAACCTCAACTAAACAAAACTTTCTTTTTCCTCTTCAAATGCCTTTTCAAACTTTACATTGAGAATAACCAGGAATGTTACTTGTACAGACTGCTGTTACAGTGACAAAACATTGATCATAGAATTCCTATCAGACTTAATAGGATCTATCTAACATAGAAGTATCTAGCATAGAATTTTGGTTCCTTCATTCTGTTGAATGCAGTAATGTAATTTTCACTTTTTTTTCCTTTGTATGCCCTGCAGGTTAGCTAAATCAAGACTAGTTCAGGCAGGTTTTACATTTGAGAGAGGCATGGTGAGGTATGCCAGCAAGTTGACTCGTCTGGCTCTTTTTTGGAAAGCCAAATGCAGCCAGAGGACTCTTCCTCCAGCCCTTCCATGTACCTTTTTGACAGTGATTCATAGCTGTCCATAGGAGACCTTTTTAAGGTGTTGCAGGGTGCCATGCAATATTAGCCATGTTAGGTGTGCAAACACTTACACAAATTCACAAGATAATTGTGAATTATCTTATGGGGTTGAAGGTGGCAACGCTAGGGGCTGACTGGGCACACATGGGGCTCCACTCGCATGTGTACTCCCCTTACCTGAGCAAAGGTGGGGGAAGCAGCAGCTGATCCTCCTGAGGTAAGTGGGGAGAGGAGCAGGCACAGCTGGAGTGGATCCAGAAGGGAAGGCCCCCCCAGATTCCTTTTAGTTGAGCTGGCAGGGAGCCATACTCCTGAGCTAATAGGTGCACTCTGTAAGGGCACACCAGTGTTTGCGCCAGCATTAGCACAAGTGGGTAAGCAGGAGGGGCCAGGAGGAGGTCTTCGGAAGGGCAAAGGCAAAGGCACCACACCAAAAAACCAAAAATCAAAATACAAATGGTGCGGACGTAGAGTGCTGCTAGCCCCTAGCTGGGGGGCGCCACTCACCCAGAGCTTCTCTGAGGCCTCCACCCAGACAGAGCCCACAGAGGAGCTAGCATCCCCTTGTCACCTGGCTTGCGGGGGATGCCCGGCAGGGCCGGGGGGCAGGGAATGGGATCCCCATGTGGCAGGAAGCCACCTTTGTTTCTCCCCAAAGTCTCTGCTCCATGACAATTTGATTAGGATGGGCCCAGCAGAGGAGACACACCTTTACCCTATCTCTTTAGGTAACCGGAGATGGATACATTCCTGAGGGAAGGGAGAAACCTGCTCTCTCTGCCTACGTGACTAGTATCAGCTACCTGGGTGAGGGGCTTCTACCTGGTGGGCTAGAGTCTGCGCAGCAACTAGTGATGTATTTCAAATTGGTTGGCCGACAGCCAACAGGTGTTGGCCTCCATTGGACCAGGTGAATGAGGTCACAGGGGCTATATAAATTAAGACTGCCCAGGAGGAGGGGGCAGCAGCCGCGCGGGGGACTCAGACTTAGAGAGGAGCCTTACCATCTGAAACTGACTCTTTCCCCCGTAACTCATGAGCTAGGAATAGCCTGCCTCCAGAGGGAATCTCCAACAGCCTCTGGATGATGCACATGAGTAAGCTACTCCAGATCTGGTTAGATATATAGCTGGCAGTAACTCAGATGCTCAATGCAAGAGTGCCCCCTACTGGCCCGCCACACCCCACACCTCTCTTAGGGCCTTGGAGGGGCAGGCAAGGAAGCTCCAGGAGGAGGTTAGCAGGCTGAGGGGGATCAGGGAAGCAGAAGATGAAATTGATGGGTATTTCTTTTCCCTGCAGGGCCATGCACCAAAGGAAGAAGAGCCCCAGGCGGCACCCTCCACAGCAGAATGGCAGAAGGTCCTCTCTAGAGCCAGGGCTGCTCATGGTGGTGCAGTACCAGCTTCCCCAGTCCAGCTGGGGAAGAGGTATGAGGCCCTGATAACATTGGAGGAAGAGGAAGGTGAGGAGGAAACCTCTGGTGAGGAGGTCACTCTACTCACAGAACTGGCTGAAGGAGGCAAGTTGACCCAGAAGAAGAGATGCCAGATACTCTTCTTAGGTGACTCCATCCTGAGAGGAACAGAGGATCCCATCTGTCGTCAGGATCCTATGACACACGAAGTCTACTGTCTCCCCAGAGTGTGGATTCAGAATGTGACAGATGATCCTGGCCCTTATCTGGCCCACTGATTACTACCCCATGGTCCTAATTCATGTGGGCACTAATGATGCTACCAGGAGCAGTCCAGATCACCTGATGAAGGACTACCAAGCTCTGGGGGGGGCAAGATGAAGGAGATAGGGGCACAAATTGTCTTCTCAATGATCATCCCAGTGAGCGGGCATGGAAGATGCCATGAGACCTGCATCTGGGACATCAACTTGCGGCTTTGGGAATGGCGTCTTGCAGCAGGCTTCAGCTTTCTGGACCACAACCCACACTTCAGAACAAGAGACATGTTCGGGTGGGATGGGCTTCACCTCTCCCCCAAAGGTAAGCATGTGTTCTCTTTCAGGTTGGTTAATGTCCTCCGGCGGGCTTTAAACTATGCTCATCAGGGGAGGGGGGAGGAAGAGGACCAAGGGACCTACAGAGCACCAAACCAAGAGACACCCACAAGAACAGCCCAGCCAAGACAAGTGAAGAGCACAAGAAATACCCAGGTAAGAGACAGGGACCTGGATAGTCCTGGGACTGTCAGGGGGCACATATACCCTCAGGAGGCCTTAAATGCCTCTACACTAATGCTCCTAGCAAGGGGAACAAGCAGAAGGAACTTACTCTTGTGCTAGCTAGCACAAACCCAGACATAGTGGGGGTCACTGAAACTTGGTGGGATCCAACGCACAACTGGGTGGTAAACATCAAGGGCTATAGGCTGTATAGGTGGGATAGAATGGGGAGGAAAGGTGGGGGTGTGGCGCTCTACGTCAAAGAGCAATACATATCCTCAGTAAACAGCACTGGGTCTGAGGTAGGGCAGACTGAGGTGCTCTGGGTCAGAATACAAGGGGGTCAGGGAGAAAGGGACCTAACAAAGGGAGTCTACTACAGGCCACCTAACCAGGGGGAAAAGCTGGACCAGGAATTCTCGGGTCAGCTCACGGAGGCAGTCAAGTCAAGGGACGTGGTTATCATGGGTGACCTAAACTACCTGAACATCTGCTGGGAAGAGCAGTTAGACAGGACTGACTGCTCACGTAGGTTCCTCACTGAGTTACAGGACCTCCATCTAACCCAGGAGGTGCACAGTCCCACCAGGGGAAATGCCTTGTTGGACCTGGTACTGGCCACAGGTGACAACCTGGTGAGGGGACTGCGGGTTCTTGACCACCTGGGCGACAGTGATCATCACCTACTGAAATTCATAATCCAGTGCAGGGTGTCAAAGTCCTGCAGCAAGGCAGCAGCCCAGGACTTCAGGAGGGTGGATTTCAATGAGGTAAGGAGACTAGTCAGGGAGGCACTGAGGTCCCGGAGCAGAGGCGAGTTGGGAGTCCAAGAACAGTGGTTGTTCCTTAAGGAGATGATCCTCCAAGCCCAGAAGGTGACAATCCCCACATGGATCAAAGGGGGCAAGAGCACTCAGAAGCCCCCATGGCTCACCAAAAGCATCCAGGAATGTCTCAGAGTCAAAAAGGAGGTGTATACCAAATGGAAGGGAGGGGCCATCACCAAGGAAGATTATACCTCTACTGCTTGAGATTGTAGGGGGGCTGTTAGGAAGGCTAAGGCAGAGATGGAACCGGGACTAGCAACCCAGATCAAAGATAACAAGAAGTCCTTTTTTAAATACATAGCGGGTAAAAAGATGGTACAAAGCAATTTCGGGCCTCTGCAGGACATGCATGGTAATCTGGTGGTAGCACCAGACAACAAAGCTAATCTCTTTGACAGATTCTTTTCTTCCATTTTTCTGAGCAGGAACAGGAACATTCCCCCCATTGGGAATCTGGACGGACTCAGGGGAGGCACAGCCAGGCCCAGGGTCAGTAAGGACCTAGTCAGGGAACTTCTGGAGGGACTAGACATGTTCAAATCAGCAGGTCCTGATGATCTCCACCCCAGAGTGCTGAGGGAATTGGCAGAGGTCACTGTGGAACCCCTGGTACAGTTTTATGAGCACTCATGGTGCTCTGGCAAGGTGCTAGAGGACTGGAAAAGGGCCAATGTGGTCCCCATTTTCAAAGAAGGGAGGAAAGAAGACCCAGGAAACTATAAGCCTGTTAGTCTTACCTTGGTCCTGGGGAAGCTCTTTGAGAAAATTATGCAGGAATACATCTGCAAGGGACCAGTAGAGGAGATTATGCTTAGGGACAATCAACATGAGTTCATTAGAGGCAGTTCCTATCAGACCAACCTGGTGGCCTTCTATGACTAAGTCACAAAAGCCTTGGATACAAAAATGTTTAAGTAGTTGCTGTCACTATCTACAGTAATATCAAGGTGTACAGGTCACAGGGCGGGGACCCAGGAGTGGCCATGATCTCTCCTGGTGCCCCCTACCGAGCCAAGTGGGCGTCCATCCACCCTTGTTATCTCACCCGCCATGATTTTGATGGTGAAAGTATTGCAAGGGAGGCTGCCTTTTTCCTCCTTGAGCATGGTATCCCTTGGCATACTCCCGCCGGTACCCTGTCTATCACCGATTCTGCGTACTCCTGTCACAGGGCTACACGTGGCTCCTACCTCCCCTTATACCATGCCCCAAGCCTCTTGAATGTCCCGGACGTTGTTAGATCTAAATGCTCACCCTTCTGAGCCCTCGCCCTCTCCTGGGGCCTTCTCAGTGAGCCCGCCCCCTCCTGGGGCCTCTACCCATACGCTCGCCCTCTCTGGGTCTTGCTCCCGTGATTCCTGCCCAAATTAGGGCCTATGTACGCCCTCCCTGGGGCTCACCTCACCGCCATGCAAACACCCTCCCTGGGGCTCTACTCGTGCCTGCACTGGGCCTTGTTTGCAATTCCCATGATTGGGGCTCAGGTGGCCATAGCCATGCCTGGCCCCCAGACCCGCCTTCTAGGGTCACTTGCCAGCACTGGGCTCCTCATCCCGCACAACACTGCCCCACAGGGGCCAGGGTCTATGCCACCCCAAAATGCAGCACCCTCTTTGGTGCCAGGAAACCCCCCCCCCACTACTGGGGAGCTCCCATGAGGCCTCCTCCAACCCCTACAGCCTCGCCCAGTCCTCCAGTTTAACAATAAACAAAACCATTGGCCGTTTGGTCCCAACTCAACTCAAGCCTCCTGGCCAAACATAAACCCTAAACCAGCATGCTCTTTATCTTCCCCAAATCCCTACCAGGGGCTCCTCTGCCTGGTATCCTCATTCATAAGGTGCTCAGGCCCTCAGGCTCCTCAACTCAGCCTGCTCCCACAGAGCTCCATCTTCCACAACTGCCAGGGAAGAACTGCCTTCTTCCTCAGCCCCGGCTGTTTATATGGGCCAGGCCCTGCCCCCTTCCAGCCAGCTGACCTCTGTGGTTGCCCCAGCAATCCACACCTGTCCTTTAGGAGCAGGCACTTTAGTGCCTGCGACAGTACATTTTTAGGCAGGGGTGGAAAGGAATTGACTAATAGGTCATGCATTAGTAAGGTATCTTAGTCTTGCTGAGGTCAGCATTAAAGTCAAGATTCAGACAGGGTAACTTTATTATAGCTTAAGCTTAAACATGTTTTGATTAATTGACTCAATTATTTAAAACAAAATTTGTGAAGCTAAGGACTGTGTGGGCAAATACAGCCATGCAAAATGGCTATATGGAAGGCGTTTGAAGAGTATGCGTGTTGATATTGCCTTAAGGATAGGGTTCCAGATTTCCTATAGGATGGCCCCAGTTTCCAGGATTTCCATATGGTAAGCCTACTGAAGGGCAACTGCATTTCCTGTCAGTACTATCCAAGAGCAAGACATTTGAGAACTTTAATTCTAAACCAATGGATTCTGTATGGAAATTCAGTTTAACATTTGTACTGAATCTTTAAAATTATCTATGTTTTTCAAACTTGATAGTGCCTACTCTAGTACTAGAAAGTAGTATATAGGGTACACTTCATGTCAAACAGATAAACCTTGCCGACTGACAGGTGCACTGCCCCTAACCCAGCACCTGGCCATACCCTAGCTCCACCCCAACCACACCCCTAGACACGCCCCCTGTCTGCCATCTTGACCGCTGTCTTAGGATCAGAAGTTCCACCTCTAACCCCTGACCTTTGCCACTGGAAACCCCGCCCCTTGCCTCAAGCAGTTCTCCATTTTGGGGGTGTTTCTGACTCTGAAACAGGAAGTCCTGCCCAATCACATGCCCTTATGACATCAGAAGTCCCATCCCTGGCCCCATCTTGGCCACCATGTTGCATCCCAGAACACCTTGTTCCCATCACATGGTCTGTGACCTCATCAGGTCCAGCCTCCCCTGGCAGCCATCTTGGTGGCCATCTTGGCCGCCATGTTATGTCTCAGAACACCCTGTTTCCATCACATGGTCTGTGACATCAAAATGGCCGCTCCTTAACCAGGAAACTCCTCCCCCCAAGAATGGCACCAAACCAATTGGGGCAAGTATAGGGTGGGGGTGGGATCTAGGCTGGCAGTCCCTAGCCTGCCTCTTGTCTAAATCCTGTTGGGTAACTCTCCAAACCAGGCTGCATGATTTCTGAGACCACGCTAATACAGACAGAAGCAAAAATGGATCCTTATGCTTTGGAAGCCTCAGGCACTGTTCAGGCCTCTCTCAGCAGCACTATGGGTGAGATCTCGGTGGCTGAGAGAGATTCCTGGACTCCCAAAACAGATCTGGGGACTGTGGCAGACCCCCAACAGACCGCATCAGAGCCTGGGAGTAGCAGACAAACTAAATCCCAAGGGCTCTGCTGAGGTAACTAACCTAGATTTTTATTTTGTTTTGGAGGGAGTGGCTTTCTATGGTAGCAGAGTGGGCCTGTGTTAACTATATCTTCTCTTTGCAGGGGGCAAACAGGGATTCTTATACTATACCAGTAAGGTCCTTTGTTCCTGCCTTACCACGAAGACCTGACAGATGTCTGCCAAGAAAACACTACCAAAGTGATAGTTCTGAAGAGGGGAGACTAAGGAGAGTAGCCCCCTAACCCGAGCGTTTCCTGAGATGTTTAATGGTCAGATGCTCAGAGCAGATGCTGAGGATTCTGGAGAAGAGGGGTGCCTCATATTGGATACTGAGGGAGAAGAAGATGTCTCTGGGGGGGGCAGAGCCACTGGTGAGTGTCTTGAACTTGGAGAGGAGTGGGGGGGGGGAAAGGAGTTAGAGAGTATTGGTGGCAGGGAAGGGGCAAGAATTGACTATGATCTCCTTAAACAGTGGGTAACCAGAGTTTCTCCTTTAAAATTCCTCTGCAGCTTGATGAAGCCTCTCTCATGACACCAGAAAGACAATGCAGCAGCAGCCGCCCTATAACCTCAGAAAGAGAAGCTGTTTTTGTGACGATCAGAGTCCTGGTGCTTCAGAAGAAGAGAGTGCTGTGGCCTTTAGAAGACAACTAGGAATTGAACAAACAGGACGTGTCTCACCACAGGGTCGTAAAAGGCTCATGAAATGTCTTGTATGTGTTTGTTGTTATGGCATACTGAAATATTGTTTGAGAAAGAGACTTTTTGAAGACTGCAGGGGCTGCCTCCTAAATGTACCAGGTCAAGTAAGCCATGAATGTATGGACAGGACAGATGAGGATATAAACCAGACAATTCAGGAACTTTGTATTGAACTGTGTATGGAGAGTATTCTAAGTGCTGTAGTGGCATTAGGGTACTCTATGGGCTGTCTGTGCCTCACTGAGAAATATTTAGCTCAGGGTGTGGCAATTATAAACCATATTCATCTGGCTGGAGACCCACATGCTGCTTAGCATGGTGTTATTCATCAGGAGGATAAATCTCTGGTATCCTACATTGAACATTTAATTGGAACAAGAAATTATAAATTCCTGCTCCAGAGAACAAATGTAGCCAGGATATAGTATAAAACTAGCAAAAGGTGTAAATTTTGTACAAAGGTTGATGAATATAAAACTTATTAGAGACACATTCTTACAGATGTCATTCTTTAAGGGAGGGTATAGAGGGGTGTTGGGGGGTGGGATATAAAGGCTCACAGCTAAGGACATGTTGGAACATGCCTCAAGAAAAAAATACTATCTTATTGTAACCCAGGTGGTACTCCAAGAGGTACCCCCTCTCCAATTGAAGGGATCAAAGTAGGTGCACAAGCGCTGTGGGAGGTGCAGGGACTCTCCTCCCCCTATAGAGCAGAGCCAGACCACCAATGGGGCCTTAACCATGTACCTTTTAATATTGGGAACGTAACAGGAATGAATCAGAGGGTATAGTGGACACTACAATGCCCTAAGAGGGCAGGATTCAACAGAGGTTAGACACTGACCAAAAAAATAAAAAACAGTGTTAACAAAATATAAAACAAACAGCAGAACAAACAATACAGGTTGGTGAAATATAAAAAGTCAAATGACAAGGAAATATAGGGCCTTGGTACCTGGAGGGGGAGAAAAACTCAGTGGCCCTTTTCCAGTGCAAGATTTGCTTCTTGTAAGGCCACTCACACCAAGTCACCTCAACTGGGACTCAAACCCTGATCTCCCACATGGTAGGCAGAAACAGTGCCACAGTCACCACTGCTGGCACTACTCTAACCTGCTAGGGGTCTTGACCCTCCCAGAGCCCCGGCCTCACATCAAGCTGCCTGACCTCTGATTGGATGAGCTGGAAGCAGAGCTAGGAACCTCTCATGTTGCTGCTCAGATCCTTGCTGGAGCAGGGGAACCTCTCCTGCTGGCTGCAGCCTCTCCCAGGGGATCCTGGAGCCCAGTGGGGAGCCTCTCCTGCTGGCCGCATGCTGCGCTGCTGAGGGTCCCACTGCTGCCTGCTCTTTCAGGCTTTTCTGTAGCACTGCTCCTGCCCCACTGGCTCAGGTCTTGCCAGCTCTGTAAAGCTCCTTCCTTGTTGTCCTTTGCTGGTCTCTCCTGAGTCAGCCCATGCTGCCCCTTTTATCCCCCTCCAGGTGATCCAAGGGGCCAATCAGGGGACATGGGGGGGGGGGAGTCTCTGGGGCCTGATTGGTGCAGAAAGGGAATCCCAAGTCCTCCAATCATTTTTTGCCCTTTCAAAACCCCTGGGCCAGGTCACTGCCAGCCAGCCCTTCACAATCTTATCTTGTTCACCATTTCCTTGGGTTGCCATTATTTATCTGTGAAAAGCAAGGATTGACTTGTGCTCCCAGTGGCTGAGGGGGCATGGTGGTGGTGGGAGAGTGGCAGGAGCAGCAGGAGTATAGTAGTAGAGAGCAGGGGAGCTCCCACAGCCACCAATGCCACTGTTGGTGATGGGGAGGGCAGTGACAAGTGCCGACCAAGGGTTGGTGACTACCCGCATCCAGCACTGGCAGTGGCCGTCAGGGATTGTGGACCACCTGCACATGCCGCCAGTGGTGGGGTGGTAAGCAACAACCACCCGCAGGTGTCACCGACACTGTCAGCAGTGCCTTTTTGTAGGGGGTGCACTACCATGCACAAAGGTGCATGTGCACCTGCATGCACCCACAACGTGTCACCCCTGTGAAAAGCCCAGTATTGCCTTCCTGCTTCTCCAGGCTGGATGGAGGTAAACAGAACTGTGAAAAAGGTGAACAGCCTCCTGTTACGGCTCTTGGGTGCAAAGGAGCCAAGTCTGGGTTGATTCTAGAGTCTGGGTTGCATCCTGTCTTGTCCCACAGGTAGCTCTGGTACTCTGTTAACTCTTCATTCTCCAGGTACAAGCTAATCAAGGGATCCAAGCCACACAATATTAATTGAACATAACACATTTAAACCAGAAATATGACACTAAAACCTGTACTGTGTCAATGTTAGAAGATACCTTAAATCAGGGATCAGTAACGTTTTTGAGCTGAATGTCAAAACCTCCCATGACCTGGACTTCAAAGATATTGGCATGCCAAGAACAGATGGCAGGGGAGCCATGAGGAGCCCTGATTCTCATCATGGTAATACAGTCCTGGCCCCTTCCATCCTCTGCTTCCCATAGTGTGTGCACAGTCCCTGCCAGCAATGAGCTGGGCCAGGGCTCTGGACCCTGCTGCATGCCACAGAACCAAGGCTCCTTGCAGCAAGCAGCCAGAAACTTGCAAGAGGCTGCACTTGGGTCTGGAGCCTTGGCACAGCTTGTTGCCAGCAGTGGCTGTATGCTTGCCTGGGGAGCATGATGGGCTGGGGGTAGTGCAACCAACTTCAACTGACCTGCAGCTTCTTTCCACTCTACCCTTATCCCCTGTAACAGGGGACCTTCTCAGGGCTGCCTTCCCTGTGGCCTATCCACCTGTTCCTGGGCTAACCACTGTGCCTTGTTGTTAATTTTTAATTAGTAGATATTAATAAATAGGAGGCTGCCCATTTCCTGCCCTGATGCCAGGGAGTGCCATCTGCAGCTCTATTCTTCTCCTACAGCACAGCCCAAACCTTGGGGATAGCATCTATGGTTCTTATAGCCACTAGCCCCCAGCTGAACCCCCACCTGGGTTCCTCTCATTAGGAGGTTTCTTCCACCATCAATCATACCGGGCAACATAGAGCTCCCTGAACTGATCCCCTTCAGGTGGGATCCCTCCACCGGGACCTTCGGCTCACTAGCCCTGGCCCACCCCCAAGCCAGTCAGAACTCCAGGCCCTCAGCTCTCGGGCCTGTCCAGCAAAGTCACTTCAAAGTCCTTCCAAATCAATATGATTACTCTTTACAATATAAATTCATTAATGTAATGTAGCTATATTACTCATCTATAGTTGACTGAGTACAAAATTCTGATTTATTTTTGGTGAAAACAGGGTATTGGGCCTTGGTTCAGGAACCAATCCCCCATTTATAACTTTGTTTCCTATGGGAAAATCAGTTCCAAGTTACAATGTTTCAACTTAAGATGCCATTTTCAGGAACCAATTGTGTCATAAGTCCGAGGACTGCCTGTATAACCCCATTAGACTCTTTTAAACAATAACTTAGTTAATGGGCCAGAAAGTGAGAAGATACTAATTTATTATAATTAAAGTTTTTAAAAATGCTTTAAAAACTGTTACTCTTAAGTGCCATGGAATTGAATAATTGTGTGCTATTAATTAAAAATTAGTCATTTAAAAGTGTTACAGAAAGTAACTTGTACCAAGAAGTATTTGAAAGTAAAGTGTTAATGTTGGTACACCTTCTTGAATTCTACACTGGAAGGATAAAAAGAAAAGGGGACATTTGGGAGAGAGGGGAGAGGCTAGATAATCCTGAAGGGAGCTGGGGAAAGATTATTTGGAAAAAGGTTTATAAAAGGTAACAACACAGGGCAAATAAGAACTGTCAGGAGCTGGGATAATTGCAGATAGGAGACACCTGCTGAAGGGCTGTACTGCAGAGCTGGGAACCTAATCACATCACTTCTAGGGAGCCATGAGATGTTGCAAGGGCTGGATGCAAAGCAGAGTGTTTTAGCATTCTCTTTTTTTTGGTGAGGCCTTGCCTCCTATACAGTCAAGAACCCCAGCAGTGTGCTGTTCACCTGTTTCACAGTTGTGTGTGCCACCATCCAGCCTGGGGGGCAGAAGTGCAATGCTGTACTTTTTGTAGATAAACAATGGCAGCCCAAGATAGAAGCACAACAAAAGAAGAGAAAGCAAGTAAGTGCTATGAAGACTTTTCCTGATTACCTGACCCGGCCCTGACTAATGTGATATACTCATCTGCACACATAGAGGGAGAGCTGATGTTGCCTTGTAAACCCGAGCCTTGCATTGTCAGACTTGCTGGGATGTTTGAATTACCCTGTCACTATACTAACAACAGCACAGATTTTTAAATGTGGAGTTGTTTTCATGATACTGAATGCTGGTCAGTTCTTTGTCTGCTTTCTCCACCCCACCACAGGATTTCCAAGGCCTCACCTCTCACTGGAAATGCACAGAATTTGCCCAATCCTGTCTATTTCATGCATCAAGGAAGCAACTGAGAACCAAAATAGTTTGGATAGAGCAGCCCATCACAGAATCCTTCTAGCTCTGTCCACACTATGACTGAACATTGACAGCAGCATTTCTAGTGCTTTCCCTGATCTGTACTATTGGGGATTTTATATAAACCCTAACACAGTTATCAAAGAAGTCTCCTGGATTTGATTGTGTTCTAGGTTAAATTTGATTAAAGCTGATGAGCTGGTATTATAATTTTCAAAGGTGTCCAGCCCTTTAAGTACCACGAGCTATTGACAGCCTTTGACACCATCCCATGCACCACCTTCCCTGTTCTGCTTCAACTAGAACTGGAAGGCTTCCCTAGAAAAAACAACATAAATAGAAGCACAGTTTTCTACATGAGCTTAAACAAATAAATAAAGTTGCTGGAAGAGCAGACAAATTCAGTCCTATTGCCTGTAAAACATTTAAGGCAAGGGTTGGCAGTCTCCAAAATGCTTACCAGAGCATGGCATACGAGGCCATTTTGCTTGGCATGCCACAGACAACCCAGGCTCTGGGCAGCTGCCGCTGGCCATGGAGCTAGGGCTGTTTACAGCAGGTGGCCGGAAGGCTGCAAGCCCTGGTGCAAGCAGCCCAGGCTGTGTGGCAGGCAGCAGCTACCCAGAGCCTGGGCTGGCTGTGGTAGGCAGCCATCAGGCTGCAAACAGCTGTACCAGGCTCTGGAGCCCAAGTCAGGGTCTGTGGTGTTGGCTGTAAGTGGAGCGCAGAGCACACAGGTGGAAAGGGGCCAAGCAACAACATGTGTGTGGGCAGATGGGCAGCATGGAGCTGGACATCCACAAGGAGTGCAGCATGTTCAGTTGCATCACCTTGGGCACGTGACCCACAGAGCTGGACATGCCGCATGTCATCATGCTGGGGCTGGTGGGGCTACAGCACAGGTGAGCGGGGCAAGGTGGGGTGGGGTGGGGTGGGGTGGCCCAGGATTCCCCCTGTTGAAGGCAGGAGCAGCTGTGGGAGCTGCCTCCTGCCAGCCTCAGTCCTAGCAGAGAAACCAGCCACCCTTGACAGTCCACCCAGGTGGCTCAGAGCTGTATCACCTCCTTGCATTGGGGCTTGTCCTCACCATTTGCATAGCCTGGGTCAGTGAAGGGGTGCTACCATAGGCAGAGGAAGAAAATATGATTTGGGGGGGCTGAGTGTGCATGCCCTGCCCCCCCTGCAAGTAAGGTGCATGTCTCCTGGATCTCTGCACAGGATGGAGGTGGCTGCTGCTGTGGGCTATGCTCCACACCCTGCTGCTGGAGACCTGGGAGCGACATGACACCACATCCCTCCTGTGTGCTGGGTGCCACCTGCCCTGTGGCAGAGCACAGCCTTCATCAACAGCTGCCTCTGCCCCATGCACAGCACAGATTGTGGGGCGTGTATACCCTGTGCCTGCTCCAGGAGTGTGGATAGTGGCGGGAGCCACCCCATTCCCTTGGATGAGCTGCCCAGACAGTGAACATCCCATGACTCGCCTTGGGGTCCCATTCATCCCCCACTGCAGGGGCCTTGATCTGCCCCTGCCATACCCATACCCGCCCTTGTGCCCCTTCCTCGTGCTTGTCTCTGTGCATGCCCATCCCCCTCCACCCCTCGCTGTAGCCACCTGGAGCCCAGGATGCCTGCATTTGGGAGGGATAAGCCCCAGCAGCCCTTGCCTTCTGCTGCCTGTGGGTGCTATGGAGCATCAGGATGCAGGGGGATGTGGCAGGGCACTGGTTGTGCCTGCCACTTTAAGGGCCAGAAGACAGTAGCTGGCAGGTGGCTGATTAGGGCAGCCATTTTAGATTCAGGGCTGCCCATATAATCAGGGCAGTTCTGCTGCTGGAGTTTATGTAACAACATTGCCTAGTTAGAGGGGTGTTGGTGTCATCTAGAGGTAAGGGGGAGCTGTAGAGGGTGGTAAGGAGGCTTCTGGTCCTGGGTGTGGCCTAAAACTATACCCTGCTGGGAGTGGCTGGCCTGGTGGGACTCTCAGTGGTGTGGGAGCTCCCAGGAAATGCCAGACCAGTTACCACCCTGGTGAAAGGTGGGTCAGGGTGCCTTAGCCCCAGTTTCCACAACTGGGTCTGTTACTCTTTGTTGGAGGGTCAGGAAGGTAGACCCCATGGTGAAAGAGTAAGGGCCATAGACTCGGGCCTGTCTCGAGCTTTTTGAAGGGCTCTTGGTTGGAGTCGTCTCAGGAGTCTTGGCTGCAGGTTCTTCTGGAGTCTCATCTGCTTTCTTAAAGCAAGTGTCTAAGGAAGTTTGGACAGATGTTCTCCAGGGTGACACAGCAGCTTGTTCGCTGGCATGGCCTCACATCAGATCAAGCATTGTAAAGTTGAAACTGACATCAGAAATTTGAAACAAGCTGTCAATTTAGAAACTTAAGTGTGAAATGTTGTAACTCAAAACGTTTTAAGTCAAGGACTGCCTGTACAGGTTATCTTAGTTTGAGTAAAAGGCAAAACAGGGTGGCATCTTAGGATGCCTGTAGATGAGCCAAGAGGCTTCTCTGACATACTGTAATTACAGCGCATTGGAGCAGACTACTAATTGAATCTGCTGGAGTGCGGTAATTACTGTGCTCCAGCCAGCCTCCCTGTCTCATGTATCTGCATCCCCGTGCTTCAAAATAGCCATGGGGATACTTTAAAACTCGTTCAACAAGCTTTAGATACAGTCCCGCCACCATTTTGAAGTGCAGGGACACTGATACATGAAACACTAAAGGCACTTAAATTTGAGTGGCTCCCCCCCACCCCTGAAGCATGTGTAAAAACACCCTTAGAGACTAACTGGTTCAGAGAAGCATGAGCTTTTGTAAGTGACAGCGTACTTCATCAGATATTACTAACTTTTCTTAGTAGAATAGCTTGATAAAACCTCAAACTGTAAATCTAAGTGTTGGCCACAAGAGGGAACAAATGCTGTATGATACACTAAAATCTAACTATTTGTAAAGACTGACTACAAGAGAAACCTGTATCCGTTGATCTTAAGGTGCTATTTTAAAATCATTTTTTGGTAAAACTAATGCAAAAGGCTGATGGACATGCTTAGTTCAGCTCATGTCTTTTTGGAGCTAGCTTAAAAAAAGATTATAAACTGACTAAAGCTGAAAAGTTTATCTACAAAAAATGTTTTATTTGTTTAATTAAAATGGCTTAAAAACCATTTAAATGTAACAAGTATATTTGGATTTAGACATAGCTCAAAGAGTGATAGATGGTAATTTAGCTTGGACATTTGAATTTACAATCTTATTTTCCCTTGACATCCCTCCTTCAGATGAGGCAACTCATCTCCCCCATGCGTATTTTCCCTTGAATTGATTTAATTCAATCATCTTTCAGACCAGTGTCATCGCATAATACTATGGGATTATTGTAAGTGCAGTTGTAAAATTAAATCAGAAGAGAGAAATCAACACGTAAAGAATGAAAGAAATATTCCACTACCCTGGTGTCTAGGCATCTTCTACATAAAATCTCTAACAAAGACCTATGGAGGATTTCATTTTTAATTTTAATAAAAATTACAATTTAAGGTAAAGAATAAAAATACAGCATGAATAAGGCTTACTTTTAATTATTTTTGGCTTGCTGAGGTTTTTTGCAAAGAAAAATGTTGAACGTTTAGAGTGTTTTTATGTTAAAAGGTCTGTTCAAAGAGGAAGGCTTTGCAGAATTTTCTAAAGTTTCACAGACAGAACTCACCTAATCTTTTCAGGATGACAGTTTCATTGTGGGACTCCCTCAGTGAAGAATGCTTTGTCCCAAGCTCTAATGCACTTTCTCCTAGACTCTTTGTTCTTCATTGTCCCAAAGAAGTGCAGCTATCACAGTGGTTCACAGATCAAAATTCAGTCTTTAAGGTAGCAGGGGCTTGATCCATTGATTGCTTTGAAGATTAGGGCCAAAGACTTAAACTGATTATTGAAATATGAAACTTAAACATGAGTCAGTGAAGCACAGGGAATTTATTCTAGATACTGAGAGATGAAGGGGAGAATGCTAATTGTATCCATTTTTGAGGTTAATACAAAGAATAACCAGTATTAAATGAGTAGAGAAAGTGAAGAAAGAGCAAAGTAAGGTCCAAGCAGGTCAAGGGAAAAACTACAGATGGATGACTTTAAAGGCAAGGAACCTGTCAAACTCCATTGGCTCTTGTGTTTATTTCAACAAGAGTGATGTAGCTTACTCTGTATTCAAGAAAAGTTTGACAGTGGAACTCTTCAGGAGTCAGAGTTTGAAGACTGAATTCATAGGGAGTGGTTTTCAGTCTTCTGATAAAGATTTCTGTAGAGATGAAGTGGAGTCAGAGGCACAGATTGGTACTCTTGTGGAAGTGGTAAATAACTACACTTAGAACGGGACTTGAAGAAAAAGACAAGTGTTCAAAGGAACTGTGTGACTAATAAGGCAAATCATCTAACCTGAAAAGGGACAGACATGTTTTCTGAACATTACAAGCAAGAGAAGAATTTCTCTCACTCTAAGGGGTGCATCCTGTGCACTTGCAGTAGTTCAAATAAGAGTGGCACAAATTTGAGCCTGGGATTTTTGCCTCACCATACATGCCTGTACATGCACTTTGGTGTGGGCAAGTTGTGCCACTTGGGGCAAACTGACTGCCCAGCTCCTCCTGAGTCTGCAGCCAGCAGCAGTATAAAAGGCTGCCCCGGCGAGCTATTCAAGGCTACTTGCTTTCAGGAGCTCCTGGAGGAGGAAAGTTGATTGCACCCTTTCCTTTCCTGTCCCAGACTACTGCTGCTGTTGCTGCTTGCTGCAAGCTTGGTCTCAGGAGCTTCTGGGGAGAAGATGGTCAGGCCCTTTCCTACTCTGGCTACTATTAGCTGCTGGCTTGGTCTCAGAGCTTTTTGAGTAAGTTGGCTGTACCCCTTCCTGCCTTAGGCTGCTGCTGCCGCCCTCCCCCCAGGGTGGTCCTACTGCATACTGCTGCCACCCTTTGGAAGGGCCCACAGCACTGCAGCTTTTGCACCCCTGCTGCCCAGCCCATCACCAAGCTGCAGTTGGGGGACAACAGGGGGAGGGAGCCTATGCTGCCTGTGGGCCCCTTCCCCCACCATCACTGCTGGAGCCTAAAGGAAGCTTGCCTGACCCAGCTACCTTGGCAGGCCACCCCCACCTTCACCTCCACTTCTACCAGAAGCACACCCTGAGTGGCTGAACTGGATGGCTCCTACCATCACTGCTGTTACTACTGCTGTTACTGCTGCTGCTCCAGTTTCTGTTGCTGCCCCCTCTCGAGAGAGATTCCCTGATGCACCACCAGATACCACACCTGCACTAGATCACTTCCTAACTGACTGACTGCTCC
>NW_017728917.1:29875188-29880757 GCF_001723895.1 Crocodylus porosus
CCCCCCCCCCCCAGCTACCTCACTGCATCTGATCCTGATTACTGCTCTGCTGCTGAGTGACTGGCTGGAGGCCTGAGAGACTTCTAGACAGAACTTCCACAAACAAGCCCTCCACTGCTCCATCTTTTATACCTGCCTCAGCGGCCTTCCCTATGTGTGGTGTTTTGTCTCTTTTGCCCTTGGGTGGTAAGTCCTGTAGTCCACTAACCCTGACCTGGTGTTTGTACGGCTAAGTAAGCCAGCTTGAGTCTCCCCAGCCCTTGTCCCCCTCCCATACCTTCCCCAGGCAGAGCCTGCCTGGCTTGCTTTGGAGCTGTAGCATGAAGCATGCTTCTCTCCTAGAATCATTCAAGCATGCACTGCCTAATGACCCCTTCTCAAAGCATAGGTCTCCTGGCTTTTTTTTTTTCCTGTGAAGCTGTGGCTCAGTGAGCCTCAACCCCCTTCCTCCCTATCCCTGTTCTGCCCCACAATCCCAGCCTACCCCTACTGGATTCAGCCCTGTGGGATATTTTGTTTTTCTTTATTGTCTTCCCTTGCCCCATGTGAAACAATGGCAGGGCAGGAACCTTCTGTGGGGGGGCAGATGTCCCCACAAAGCTTCCTGCAGCCCCCAGTCAAGCCCCAAATGGGTTCATACCCCTGCACCCTGGAGGCAGAGTCCAACCAACCTCTTCCAGGGTGGAGAAGCCTGCAACTTCCACTGCAGGGGCAGGTGGGACTCCAGTAGGGAGTCAACAAGGCCAGGGGGTTGCCCCTGGCCAAACCCTGACCAGAGGGGGTTCCCAAACCCTTCTCCTATCATCCAGGACAAACAGCAAGGGCAGTGGGAAGGGCTCCTCTTCAGCCTCCTCCTCTGGGGGTGGGAAGGACAAGGGCCCTGCCCTGAAACCTAGACCACCAGTGACTGGGGGGACCACATGCTACACCAGTACACCCACTCAGCCTGTCCCTGTCCCTAGCTTGGGGCCCACCAACATGGCCCCTGGGGTGGGGGGGGACTGCAACTATGCACAGGCACCTGCGGGAGACATGAAGCTGGGGGACCTAGACCCTCCAGCCCTTCCAGCTTGGGCAGTGGGGCCCAGTTTCTGGCACTCGCCCGCAGATGTGGAGTGAAGTGCCAACTGTCCAAGTGGGAGAACCTGCACTTTTGAGACCTGGATGCAGGCCCTGACTCAGGTGGTGGAGGGACCCCAAGATCATGGCAGCCTTCTGCTTTCATGGCAAGGGGGTCTTTTTCCCTACCTCGGAGGCTGCTGCACAAAAGATGGTGGAGAGGGGGGCTTGTGGTGGAGGGCTAGTATGTCTACCTCAAGCCTCTAGAAGAGCTGGGGACCAGGGTGGTCCACAGCTCCATTCCTACCTACATCCCCAATTCAGCCCTATTCCCCCAGCTCCAAACCCTGGGGAGAAGGTTGTGGCCCTCTCACTGGGGCCAAGACCCTGGCCTCCCCCCACGTGTGTTCTTTCCTTCACCAGGTCATGATCCAGCTGGCAGTGGAAGCATAGCTGGAGGCTGAGGAGTGCCTGATAATTCCTTATTGGAGAGCCTTAGTGAGGATTTTCTATACATTGGGGACCTGCGGTGCTTCCAGTGCTGTGCCATGGGGCACTTGCATCATGAGTGCCCCATGGGCCAGGCAGGGAGGGCATCTGTGGCACCCATTAGAAAAAGGGGTGCTCCTACCACCAGTACCCCACCACCCTTGGGACCCCTCTGGTATTCCAGCCACAACTATGAGCCCACCCATGAACTCATGGGATCCCACCTCCCCAACCAAGTCTAGTGGAGTCCCAGGGAGGCACCAGCAACTGGGGGGAGAGGGAACAGGGCCCCCCTGCCCCTAGTCATACCCCTGTCATGGCTGCCCCCCCAACCTTCACCTTCTCTTGCTGGAGCCTGTCCACCTGAGGACCACCCTATGGCTGACTGGGTGCAGGTCCCCTCCAGGTGTAAAGGCAAGAGGAAGGCCTGGTCACAGCTGGAGCCCTCTGTGGAGGACTCCTCTCCCTCTCCCAAGACTACCACATGGGGGAGGGAGGAGTGGCCCAGCCTCCAGGGACCTCCCCAGCTGTGCCTGACACCCCACCCCCAGGAAAGATCAAACTGGTGATCCCCATGGAGGAGGTTACAGGGCTGCTGGATAGTCCTGAACAGGATCCCATGGGTCAAGCCCTTCATTATGCTGACCAAGGCCTACCCCCTGAAATCACGGGTACTGAGGCTGAAGCTGACCCGAGGGAAGGCCTGGTGGCAGAGTCTTTTCCCTCTGATCTAGGGGA
The DNA here is from genome assembly GCF_001723895.1 of Crocodylus porosus. Lineage (NCBI taxonomy): Eukaryota > Metazoa > Chordata > Crocodylia > Crocodylidae > Crocodylus > Crocodylus porosus. Next base: position 29,877,475 of record NW_017728917.1, read on the forward strand.
TACAGAGGCCCTGGGGCTCACCCTGGTGAGTTCTGAGGGAGGAGGTCCCCTTTCCTAGGACCCTGAGGCAGACACCAGAGCGACTCAGGTACCTGGTGGGTCTCTTCCCTCTGCCTCCCAGGAAAACCTCACTTGCAGCCTGCCCCATAGTCCTGCACCAGAGGGGGTCAAGGTGGGATCCCCTAATCAATGAGCTGATCTCATCAGGGACCCTGCACAGACCCTGCCCCCTGCCCCCCGGGCTTCAGCTATACTCCACCATTTTGTGAAGGAGCCCCACCCTGTCCCAGGGGGTTGCAGAACTTTCCAATCCCATCCAGGGTCTTAGTGGGCTGGGGGGTTAAGATGGTGTAGAAGGAGCCCTCTGAGCTCCAGGACCAGGAGGAGGATGCCTGACAACCAACAGGCTCTATGGAGCCTGCAGACCTCGGTCCCAGTGGTCCCCAGGGATGAGCTATTTGCATTTCTTGATCATGACTACACCTGCCAGTCCAGCAGCAAGGTACAGCTAGCCTTGAATTGCTGGGGAGATCTTGACAATGTCTTTGCCACTGCGAGGGTGCTGGTGGGGGAAGGCAAGGGGCCCAAAAGCTGCAATGCCCGGATCTATAGGCAGGCCCACAGTTTCATAGATGCCCTCTATACATATGGGAGGGTACTACATGAACTGGTGGGCCTCACAATGGGCATTGAGATGCATGAGGCCCCTGTTGAACTGCCTAGTCCGCCCTCTTCCCTCCTACCCCCCAGCCATGAGATCATTTAAGATCATGACCCTCAATGTCCACAGCTGCAGGAAGGGTCTCTGGAGGTGCCATGTGCTTTCCTTCCTTCAGAAGAGACGGTAGCCCATAGTATTCTTGCAGGAGCCCCTGACAACTTCAGCTGATGAACCAAGTTGGTGGCTGGAGAGGGGAGACAGGTAGCCATCTCGTGGGGTGGCCACCCTGTTCTCCCCAGGCCTGCAGCTGGAGGTTCTCCAGGACATTGAAGTGGTGCCGGGCTGCCTGCTGCACTTCTGGGTCCCAGTGTGGGGCTGGTCCTGAACCTTCTGAACGTGTATGCCCCTGTGAAGGACCCTGAGTTGGCAGATTTCTTCCACCAGTTGGCCACATACATCAGCACCCTCAATCTTGGTGAATGCACATCTAGGGTAAAGTTAAAGTCCCTGTCAAGGACCAGGCAAGACTGGTTGGGCAGGGAGTGGAACCAGGCTGCCATGCGCATCTTTGGGGAGATCCTGATGGGCTACTCCCTGGTGGACATCTGGTGTGCCTGTCATTCCACTGAACCTCCTGCCTTCACTTATGTGAGGGTGGGGGAGGAGCAGGCATGCCACTCCAAGTTAGACTGGGTTTATATCTTTTTGCTGCACTTTGCCCAGGCTCACTTCTCTGGCACCCAGCTGACGCCTTTCAGCGATCGCCACCTTATCTGGGCCCAGGCTGCTCTGGGGCCTGGGCATCTGGGATCAGCATACTGGTATTTCAATGCCAGCCTCCTGGAGGATGTGGGCTTCAGGGAGGCTTTCTGGGAGCTCTGGCTGACCTGGTGGGAGAAACAGGCAGCTTTCCCCTTGGCTTGGAGATGGTGAGATGTAGGGAAGGTGTGCATCTGGCTTCTTTGCAGTGCCTATACTCAGGGACACACCTGGCAGAGGGAGGCAGTCCAGGAGCAGTTTACATGGGAAATGCTAGAGCTGGAGAGGTGCCTGGCCACTGACCCAACCAACCCATCTCTCTGTGGAGAGGGTCGGGAGAGGTGAGAAAGCTTCATGCTCTAGATGACCACCGTGCCCATGGTGCATTTGTCCGCTCGCATGTCCAGCTCCTTCAGGAGATAGAAGTGGGAGCCATGGTCTATGTCATGGAGAGGAGGCAGGGGGCCAAGAAATACATCACCTGTCTTCTGGTGAGTGATGGCACCCTCTCACAAATCCAGGTGAGATGTGCCAGCTCACATGGGCCTTCTATGAAGAGCTCTTCTCCCTAGATCCAATCAATGTCGAAGCCTGTCAGACCCTGTAGGAGGGACTCCTGCAGGTCAGCGTGGGTAATTGGGACTGGCTGGAAGTTCCTCTCACTCTGGCTGAGTTTTCAGCCACCCTCTGCCTGATGCCTGGCCACAAGGTGCCAGGCATCAATGGGCTGACCTCAGAGTACTACCAGGCTGTCTGGGCCAAATCTGAGGGAAGTGGGGAGATCCCCCTGTCATTCTGGAGGGCTGTGCTGACCCTCCTGCCAAAGAAGGGAAATCCCCGTGACTGGCGTCCTGTGTCCCTCCTCTGCCTGGACTACAAGGTGGTAGCAAAGGCCATCTTGCAGCACCTGTGGTCCTTGTTGACGGACATGTTCCATCCTGACCAGATGTACACGGTGCCCAGACATTCCATCTTCAACAACTTGTACCTGGCTTGGGACCTCCTAGAGCTACCACACCAGGAGGTCCTATCTTTTGCCCTCTTATCCCTGGACCAGAAGAAGGCATTTGACAGAGTGGATCATGGGCACCTCACAGGTATGCTGTAGGCTTTTGACTTTGGGCCCTTCTGTACACCTCTGCAGAATGTTTGGTCAACCTCAACTGGACCCTGACGGAGCCCATCCCATTCAGGAGAGAGGCGCATCAAGGCTGCCTGCTGTCAGGCCAGCTGTACATCTTGCCCCTGGAATCCTTTGTGTTCTCCTGTGGAAGCAGGTGGCAGGGTTGACGCTCTGGGAGCCGACAGTGCAGCTGGTCCTGTCAGAGTATGCTTATGATGTAATCCTCACAGTCCAGTACTCAGGTGACCTGGCACAGGTGGAGGCCTGCCAGGCATTGTACTCAGCAGCCTCCTCTACCTGGGTCAACTGGGTCAAGAGCTTTGGCCTGGCGGTGGGTGACGGGTGACCGGTGGGCTCACTTCCACCCGCTCTCTGCGGGATCTTCTGAAGGGAGAAGAGCTTGACCAGGAATTCTTGGGTCAGCTCACAGGGGTAGTGAAGGCTAAGGATGTGGTAGTCATGGGGGACCTGAACTTCCCAGACATCTGCTGGGAAGAGCAGTCAGCCAGGTCTGAACGCTTATGTAGGTTCTTGGCCAGAGTGCAGGACCTCCATCTAACCCAGGGGGTGCACAGCCCCACCAGGGGAGACGCCTTGTTGGACCTAGTGCTGGCCATGGGTGATGACCTGGTGAGGGGGATATGGGTGCTCGACAACCTGGGCGACAGCGATCATCGCCTGCTGGAATTCACCATCCAGCGCAAGGTGGCAAAGGCCTGCAGTAAGGCAACGGCCCTAGA
>NW_017728917.1:29882557-29901707 GCF_001723895.1 Crocodylus porosus
GTGGCCTGTTATAAACTAGTCAGGGGGGATCAGCAGGCACTGGGGAAGTCACTGTTCCCCGAAGCACTGCCAGGAGTGACCAGGAATAACAGTCACAAGCTGGCAGAGGGTAGGTTTAGGCTAGGCATCAGGAGGCGCTACTTCACGGTCAGGGCGGCTAGGATCTGGAACCAACTTCCAAGAGAGGTGGTGCAGGCTCCTACCCAGTACTCTTTCCTGCCATGGCAGGGGGTCGGACTAGATGATCTGCTCAGGTCCCTTCTGACCCTAGAAACTATGAAACTATGAAGTGTGGGCTCGCTGTTCTACTTGGAGATCTACCTGTCTCCCACAGAACCTTCCCTGCCAGAGAACTGGCACCAGCTGAGGCCAGGACTCCAGAGATGGGCACTGGGTCACTGCAGAGGTCCTGAGCCTCCCCTTGCGGGAGGGCAGCCAGGGCCTAGTTTGCCTGGGCAGCCAGGTCTTGGCATTCTGCCTTTGGGCCCTGCAGTGACTTCTATATAGTGTCAGCAGCCATGTGGCATGGGGCCACCTAGGGTGTGCTTTCTTCCGCCATTCCCGGGGCTCCATTATGGCTAGCAGCTGCTCAGCCTGTGGGGCTTCTCCATGCAGGACCTGCAAGGGCTGCCAGATTTCTCCCATGACCTCTTCTGGGCCTGGAGGCTGGCCTCCACCTCCAGGTTCCCCACAACAGTTGCCTAGGGTGCTAACCTGCTCGTTGAGCCCCTACTCTGGAACCCTCAGCTGGAGGCACCCCAGTTGCAACAGAGGTTGATCCTGGCTGGTGTCACTCGTGTTGAAGACCTCCTGGACTACAGTAGGCAGGAGTAGGTGGACCCTGCTGTGCTGGCCCAGCGCATGCGTCTACCCACGACACATGCAACCTGCCATCTGGTCCATGAGGTGAAATCTGCTTTACCTCCAGACGTCCTTGCCTTTCTTGACCAGGTTCTGTGCGGCGGTGGTCCCTGCCTCCCCGTCCTTCAGCCCACTGGAACTTGTTGTGGGGCCGGCACGTCGCCCAGCTTTACAGCGCTCTCTGCTCCATGACCTGAGCCAGGTGGACGACACCAGACTGGTCTGCTTTTCCACTATCCATCATTGCCACCTCTACATGCTCATCCACCGCACTGTCCATCATGCCATCCTCACGCCCCGCCAAGACACCAAGTGGCAGGACCTGCTCAGTGAAGGCGTGGCTGGGGCACCCCAGTGGCTGAGTCTGTAATCCACCCTCATCCCACAAGCCACTGGGGACCTCAGTGGGCGGCTCCTCCATGGAGCCGTCACCACGGGGGTGTATGTGGTGAGCTTCACAGACACCCCAGTCTCCTGTCCCATCTGTGGGCAGAGGGAGACCTTGGTGCACATGACCCTCGAGTGTGCCAGGCTGCAGCCCCTCCACCTCTATCCCAGAGCCTCCTCCTTGAGGTTATGGTTGAATTTTACCCTCCACCTTTTTGTTTCTGGTCAGCCCATCTGCGACCCCACCTAGCTGACCTCCTGGTCAACCTTCTCTTGACCCTGGCCCAATGGGCCCTGTATTTGACCAGGAAGGAGGCTGTAGCCGGGAAGGTGCCTGGAGACTGTGGGACTGCTTTCCTCTCCCTTGTCCATGCATGTCTCTGGGCAGAGCACCAGTGGGAGGTGTCCACTACCTCCTTGGATGCCTTTGAGGACCAGTGGGTGCAGCCCAGGAGGCTCTGCTCAGTGTCCCCCTCAGGTGCACTTATTTTCACATTTTGACCCTTTGACCCACACAACACTCCTATCCTGTTTTTTTCATTAGTTGTTCCAAGTATTTTGTTGTGTCATCCATCCATTGGCCCTATACATTAGGAGCTGTTAGTTAGCTGTGTGGGCCTCAGAGCCCATGATAATTGGGTGATACAAATAGGAACTTCTGGGAGGAAGTTGGCCATGCTCCTTCCTGCCTCAGGCTCCTGCTGCTGCTGCTGTTGCTGCTGCTGCTGCCCCCCATGGGGGGAGGTCCTCTGCTGCAAGCTGCTGTCTACCCCTGGGGGGTGAGGCCCAACACATCCCACACTGCACCACACCCCATCAATGCACTCCAGCTTCTGCACTCCTGTTTTGGCCTGCTGCCTCTGCCTACTGCCAAGCTGTGCCTGGGGGACAGCCCAGGGAGAGGGCATGCACTGTCTGCAGGCCCCTCCCCCACCACCACTGCTGACACCTAAGGTTGCCTTGCCTGCTTTAGCTGCCCCAGGCAGACCACCCTTCACATTCACTTGAAACATGCCTTGGGTGGCTAACCTGAATGGCTGCCACTGCTTCAGCTGCTGCCACCTGTGCTGCCACTGCCTCACATCAGGAGTAGAAGGGGCGGGGGGTGGGGGGATTCCCTGCTGCACCACCTTGCCGTGCACTGCATTATTTCCCTAATTGAATGTTTACTCCTCGACTCCCTCATGGCTGCCTCACCACATCTGATCCTGTGCCTTGTTTTCTGCCTGCTGCTATGCTGTTAGATGCCTGGCTGGAGGCCTGAGGGTCTTCTGGACTGAGCTCCAAAAAATGAAGCTCCTCTACCACTCTAACCATCTTTTACATCTGCCTCAGCAGTCTCCCCTGTGTGTTTTGCCCTTGTGTGGTAAGTCCTGTGGTCCACTCCCCCTGCCTTAGTGTTTGTTGTGTGGCTGAGTAAGCCAGCTCAAGTCTGCCCAGCCTTTATGTGTGCGTCTTCCCCCTCCCCCACCTTTTCTGGGCATAGCCCTCCTGGTTTCCTGTGGGGCTGTAGCTCAGTGAATTTCAGCTCCCCCTCCATTCCTCCCAACAGCCCCAGACTGTCCCTATTGGATTCACTAGCCTTTCTGTGGTTTTTGTTTTTGTTTTTTGTTTTTTCTTTCCATTATGTGAAGCAATGGCAGAGGCAGAGCCTTCGGGGGGGGCAAGCACCCCTACAGAACTTCCTGCAGCCCCATTGTAGGGGTAGATTCCGGTCAGGCCCTGAGGGGGTGCATGTCCCTACAAACTCCACTTTGGGGGCAGAGTTCAACCAACCCCTTCCGGAGGCAGACAAGCCTGTAAACCCCACTGTGGAAGCAAGTAGGACTCTAATGCAGGGACCAAGGGGTCTCCCCCAGCCAGGCCCCCCCAAAGGGACTCCCACCCCCTGCCCACCATCAGGGACCCAAGACAAGGGCAGTAGAAAGGGATCCTCTTCAGCCTCCTCCACAGCTGGGGGTGTGAAGGGCAAGGGCACCGCCCCTCAGCCTAGACCACTGGTGCCTGAGGGGACTAAGTGTGCTACACCAGCCAGCACACCTACTCAGCCTGGCCCTAGCCCTGGCCCCACCAAGGTGGCCCCTCAGGGGGGGAACTGCATCTATGCACAGGTGGCTGCAGGGTGACCTGTAGCCACAGGGCCTGAACCCTCCACCACCAACACTTCCAGCTCGGGTGGCAGGGCTCTCTTTCTGGCACTTGCACATAGGCATGGGGTAAAGTGCTATCTGCCCGAGGAGGAGGACTTGCACTTTGAGACCTGGGTGCACGCCCTGGCTCAGGTGGTGGGAGCCCCCAAGACTGTGGCAACCTCCCACTTTGATGGCAAGAGGTTTGTTTTTCCTTGCCTCAGAGGCTGCCGCACAAAAGGTGGTGGAGAGGGGGCTCATGGTGGAGGGTGAATACATCTCTCTTGAGCCCCTAGAAGAGATGGGGCCCCAGGTTGTCCTCAGCTCCAAACCCTGGGGAAGGTTATCTCTCCAGTGGTGGCAATTCTGCTGGGGTGCTGAGACCCCAGCCTCCACTATGCGTGCTCTTTCTGCTGCCTGGTCATGATCCAGCTGGTGGTGGGAGCACAGCTGGAGGCTGAGAGATGCCTTGTGATTCCTTTTCAGGGGGCCCTGGTGAGGGTATTTAATATGCTGTGGGACTGGCGGTGCTTCCGGCACCATGCCCTGGGGCACTTGCATCCCGAGTGCCCCAGGGCCAGGTGGGGAAGGCATCCATGAGTCTCACTAGCAAGAGGGGTGCCCCTGCCACTGGCGCTCCCCCCCTTAAGTCCCCCTGGCACTCCAGCCACAACACCCGGCACCCCACCCATGAGCTCAGAGAACCCAGCCCCCCCCACCAAGAACACATATTTTTGGGTATTTTAAAGAGTGAATTTAGGATTTTTTATCAGAGAATTTGCAATTTTTGAACAGGAAGCACCAGAATATATAGATAGATATGAATCAATCAGTTGGGCAATATTTTATTGATATATTTACAATTTTAAAGCAATTCATAAGCCTACCAGTGCCTCTATTATCATCATAAAATAAATTCTAAATATCTATATGCTTTGGTGTTTGCTTCTGTTTTTTTAATCAAAGAAAAATCAGAGCTCCTCTTGACTCTTTCACTAACCAGGATGTGGGGACTGCTGCCAGCAGCAGATCCTATCCTGTCTGGCAGCTGGGTACGCAGGGTGTGTGCTGGGGGGGATGTGTGGTTTGCAGGAGTAGGGTGGGAAGGGGTATGTGGAGTTCTTGGGTGGGTCTGTGGGATTCATTGGTGGGTGTGTGGGGAATGTGGGTATAGGGGGGATGTGGGGTTTGTGTGGGGAGATATGGGGTGCGTGGTTGGGATGGATGTGGGGTTTGTGAGTGGGTTTGTGAGGGGACTTAAGTGGGGGCTGCCACACACCTGCCCCCTAGGGTTGCTAATTCTAAGTGAAGCTATTCTGGGAGATTCCCCCTGCAGGATAGGGAGGCAGCCCTGCCCCTGGCTCCATGTGTGGCACACCCCGATGACGCAGTATGCACTCCCAGATTGTTTTCAATGGTCACAATGCCGATTCCAGTAGATTCCCAGCCAATCTGGGAGGGTTGACAACCCTACGGACCCCCCTGCCCGCCCCTTGCACACTGGCAGCAGCAATCAGTTGGGCCATCAGGGCCATGGCCTGGCTGCAGGAACAACCCCGTGGTGGATCAGAACTGCCTCACCCAGGGGGTGTGTACATGTAGAACGGACCCAACCTGGCACAGCTTTGGACAGGACTGGGAAAGCTGTATGCTGGCAGGGCAGGCCAAGCCAGGTCGAGTCCATTCAACACAGAGACCATGTTATAGCCTGGCTGGCTGCTGCTGCCAGTGCTGCAGGGGGCAGGTGTGTAGTGGGCCCTGCTCATGCCCCCCCCATAAACCCACCCACAAACCCCACATACCCCCACAGCCATAAATCCCCCTCACCCCCACGTCCCTGCTAATATACCTGGGACAGCGCCCAGGTCCAAGTTGTGCCCTGGCTTGCCCTGTTTCTGTTTACCCCAGCATCTCTCTGGAGCACCCTGCCTCTGGGTTGCCTCAGTGCAGGTTCCTGGAATGTGCCTTGCCCCATTTTTTTCTGTGGGTTTCTTTGTTTCTTTGTTTGTTTTTGTTTTTTTGATACCTGGATTTCCGGGTATCAGATTTAGAGTCCGTGCTGCAAATATGCAGCACAGAAAACACTTTTCTGTTCCCAGCGTGCCTCTTGTGGTGTTTCAAACTGCTTTGAGATGCTGCAGCAGGCACATGTGTGCTTGTCTGAATGTACCCAAGAGGTTTCTGTTGAATCAGCATTTTCTGATGGAAAATTGCTTTATTAGAAAACTTTCAACCAACATTAACCGTTGTATTCAAAGCAGTAAGTCCCACTTCCCCATTCTTTGAATATCGGCAACTGTTCATCATTTTCCATTACAAAACTTTTGAATAGTATTCTACAGTGATATGTCAGACAAACTGAGAGAAGCTCTCAGGGGTCGTCCCCCCCACTTTCTAAAATATCCGTAAGGGATTTAAGTATTAGGATTATTCAGTTTGACACATACTTCATATGGACTCCTCTTTTAAAAGATGTGTCCAGCTGTTTTGTTGTCTACTATTTACCATGGTTTTTCACTACTTCAGGGATCACCTGCACTGCAAATTAGTCATAAAGTGCATATGTAAGAAAACAAATTTAGTTATCTTTGTTCCTTATATCCTAACTAACTAGGCATCTTAAAGCTTAAAAGACTATTCATATGAAAAAAGAGGACAGGACTTAGTGTGGGGGCAAAATAACTAATTTCTTTTAGGATGAAGCTTTACCAGTGGTAATGGGGATCATTACAGGATATAGTTGCTCCAATACCAGGGGATCTCGACTCTGACCCAAGATTCAATGCTTTGTTCCCACGTAAACAGTAACATTTAGAACAGTGGTTCTTAACTTTTTTAGACTCAAGGCGCCTCTCCACTAACTTTAGTGAACTGAGTAGCACCTCATTTCAGGAACTAATTTATTTATTACAGTGCTTGCCTCTTTGCAGAGGCATCAGGCAATAGGGGTGGGGGAACATCCAGGTCCTTTTCACCCTTCAAAAGATCTTGTGACACCCTGGTTGAGAATCGTCATATTTAGAAAAACAAATATTAGAGTTGGTACTCTTCAAATGCCTCAATTACTGCATATAAAGTATCTACTGAAAAATTAATCTATAGTGGAACACTTTTCATGGAGACATTCATGAAGAACAGATCCATTGGGAGCTATTAAACAGAACAGTCAGGGATATGTCCTCTGACATTTCCTAACTCAATCATAGATGATGCCAGGCTGAGTATGAGAAGGGGTAGATTACTCCAGACATGCCCTCTTCATATATTCTCCCTCCAGAGCATCTACTGCTTGGCACTATTAGAGAAAGGCTACTGGGCTAGATGAGCTGTTGGTTTGTCCTGTGAGACACTACGTGTGTTATTAATGCCGGGTTAACCAAACCAAACCAGGATATAAGTTGCAATTTCTTATGAGGAAGAGCAGCTGATAAACAATTTCCATGAGACTGAGCTTCAATTTATAAATTTACATTAACAGCTGAGTTAATTTTTGCTACTTCTACTTTCATTTTTACTAGCAGTTACTGAACAGTACAGTTATTTTTGTTATTCAACTGCCCACCCTACAGATGGTTTGACAGGTTCTGGTTCCAGCCACTAAGTGGAAGGGAATGAAAACAGCTCAGTATCCCAAAACGATTTTTTTTAAACTGGCAGTTAGACCACAGAATAAACCACATCTGATTGATCCTTTCATACACAAAATATATTTTTCATATGATAATACCATGTGTGACATGGATGAACAGGATCACTCCATAAAAGGAGAGAGGCATGCAGAGCTTGTGGAGGGAAGCAATGTTCATTACCTCTCAGTCTAGTAAAGGTGTACTGGGGGGGTTGGGGAATAGCACTAATCTTTTTGTTTGTATAACCCAGGTGGTACTCCAAGATGTACCCCCTCTCCAGTTGAAGGGATAACAGCAGGTACACAAGTGCTGTGGGAGGTGTAGGGAACCTCCTTCCCCTATACAGCAGAGCCAGAACACCAATGGGGACTTAACCATATACCTTTTAAAGAGAAAAACAGTAGTGGGAACATAACATTTATAAACCAGGGGGTATAGGGGATACTACAATGCCCCGAGGGGGAAGGATTCAATAAAGGCTAGGCATTTACATTCATAGAAATATTCATCCAGTTGACAAAAGAGGTTTAACAAAATATAAAAACACAAACAGCACAACAAACAATACTGGTTGGTGAAATAGAAAATGTACAAAATACAAAACATTAAATAACAAGAAATATAGGGCCTAGGTACTGGGGTGGGGGGAGAGGGGAAACACAGTGACACCGTTCCATTGCAACAAGAATTTCTCCCTGTCACTTCACTCACCCCAGCTGGGATTTCAACTCACATGACAGGCAGAAACTCTACCACCCTGCCACCAGTGCTGGTGCTACTCAAAGCTGCTAGGAGTTTTGGCCATCCAGGAGGCCACTGCCTCACATCAAGCTGCCTGGCTTCATGCTGGAGGAGCTGGAAGCAGCGCTGGGAACCTCTCAGGTCACTGCTCAGCTTCTTGCTGGATCTGGGGAACCTCTTCTGCCAGCTGCAGCTTCTCATAGGGGATCCTGGTGCCCAGTGGGGAGCCTCTCCTGCTGGCTGCATGCCACGCTGCTGAGGGTCCAACTGCTGCCTGCAGGTCCCACTCCTTCAAGTGCTTCTGGGGCACTGCTCCTGCCCCGCTGGCTCAGCTCTTTGAAACTCCTTCCTCCTGGTCTCTCACTGGTCTCCTCTGAGTCAGCCGTGCTGCCCCTTTTATCCCCCTCCGGGTGACCCAAGGGCCAATCAGGGGGCATGGAGGGTGAGTTTCTGGGGCCTGATTGGTGAGGAAAGGGAATCCCAAGCCCTCCAATCATCTTTTACCCTTCCAAACCCCTGGGCCAAATCATTACCAGATAGCCTGTCACACTTGTTTCTCAGGCATCTTCTCACGAGTAATCAGAAATATGCATGCCTCAAATCTTGGAGTGTAGAAGTTGCTAACTGTAGCTGTCTTCACCAGTTGTAAGAAGTTCCTTGAATCTGGGCCATGTCACCCAAACCAGCTCAACCAGTTGTATCACAACCGCAGCTCATGCATGACACAATAATACCAGTGCCAAAGACAGTTAAAGATGCATAGTTTCTGTCTACATGCAGGCTCTGCCCAGGAATTCACTAAAATGCCTCACATCTTCTGAAGTCAAGATGCAGATTGTGCTTTATGATCTGGGATTCTCAGGCCACAGCAGCTTTTAACTTGCTCTTTACCTCCCTGTTGTGGGACCTTTTAGTCTGCAGCCCACTGCAGCCAGCTCCAGAACAGTAGCATCATTGAAGTTAAGGTTGAGACTAATAGTTTATCATCCATTTTAAGTGCTCTAAATTCATATACTTGGTGGGAAAGTTGCTGGACCTCAGAAACCTGTGTTATGATTGGGGATCCTGGTTTTCTCTGATAAAAAATAATCCCCAATTTTCAGATTAAAATAAGTAACCCCAAATCCACATTTTTCCATGATTAAAATGAAACACCATAGCATACCATATACATAGCATACCATATACTATGGTACTATGGTATGCTATAGCATACCATATACATAGTGGCATTTCATTTTAATCATGGAAAAATGTGATTTTGGGTTACTTTTTTTAAATCTGAAAATTGAGGGGGGTTTTTTAATCTGAGAAAACCAGGATCCCTGGTTATGATGAAGAAGGTATCTCCTGAGATAATATCCATACAAAAAAATCACCTTAGTTGTGTTAATATCTCCCCAAAGAAGCATCAGACACTGTTTGCTATCTGTTGCTGATTGTAGACAGGTGAGTTTTAATTCATTTTTACCATTATTTAAAGATATTTTGGTACCCCCCCAAATGTTTAAAAGTCTCTGCCTATGAAAGTTGAAAGAACAGCTGGAAAATCAAGTATTTCTAATATTTACCACTTCATTCTATAGCATGAAAGTAAACTAAAAATTTGGATTAATGCTAGAAGGGTGGGGATTGTAGTTCCATGGTTTATTGTAAACTGAAGGACATTATTGATATATAATAGGGGTGGTCAACATGTATACTGTAGGTCACATGGGCAACTTGTGTGTATGGCACATGGAAGACCAGGGAGGGGGCACTTAGCACAAGTTTCAGATAGGGCAGGGAGCAAAAAGCAGAGCAGCAGATTGGGTAGGGTAAGGGGATCAGAATAGGACTTGGAGATGGTGAATGGCTAATTTGTGGCATACCTGCCAAAAAGATTGGCCCCCATTGGCATATAAGACCAGTTTTTCAACTTGTCCTGCTGCCTTTTCTTGTATAGGAAGACCTTTTCTTATAGGAAGACTGCTTCCACATTGAACTCCTCTCCCCTTCCTCCTGTTCCCAGGTATTCTTGAATAGCCTTGATTACATTGAAATCCTCCAATTCGCAAAAGTCCATATAACATTCAAAAGGATGACCATCCTATCCTGACATCTTCTTTTTTCATGTCTTTCAGGCTCTAGGATACTTCTGACACCTTGATTTCCTCTATCAACCATCTCCTTTCCTCCTCCCCAACTTTTTTCCTTTCTAGCACTTTCATAAAGTAGTGACATCAGCTACTGTCTGTGTGTCTGTCTGTCTCTCTCTAAAACTTTTCAAAAAATCTTTGGGTAGCTCCCAACACCCCCACTTCTCGGCCCTGTGCAGCCAGACCTTCCTTTAACTTCCTAGCGCAGTGCTCTAACAATCCCATCACAGGTTTGGCATTATCACATCTCTTTTCTAGCCCTCCTTTTGAAGCTGGCTCCATGGACAGCCAAGAGGGAGACAGGGATAAGAACAAGCAAAAGGTTGTGTGGCTGGAAGGGAGCAGGCTCTGTATTCTAGGCTGGGTCTCTGCTTTCAGTGGGACATCCATTTTCTGCAATGAGCATTAGATGCAAGGTGCAGTGCCTTAGCTTCAAAAGGAAGAGACTAGCTAATGCCTAGTCTGTGACATGCTGGTTTGAGGCATAGGTTGGGAATTCAGAAACATCCTAGAGCCTGGGTCTTCTACTGTTTGGGCAAGAGTCCTAAACACTGACCTACTGGGGCTAAAACATTGGAGGCCTATCCTTCTCCTCCTGTCCCCAGTGCCAGTGCATGTGCTTGAATAGCTCAATATCCATGCTCAGTATACACACATACACTTATTCATCCACATTGCAAGTATAAGAGAATCTCAACATGCATGTAGGCACCAAAAACAGCTTATGTGGCTAGAGAAGTGCCAATTAGGTGCAAAAGGGGGATAGAATTCTGCCTAGGAGAACAGTGGTTTACTTTGAAGCACTTTTCAGGATCCAATAACCAGACCCGTAAAGGTATTCCCCATTCCCAGCAGTACAATGACAAGCAGCGGTAACCTGTTCAAGGGCATGTGGTATCGGGGGGTCAAAGCTAAGACTAAAGTGTGCAAAAAATCCTGGATTCCAGACTTGTTTTCAGGCTTCTAGACAATACAATTAATTTAAATCCGCTCTGCACCAAGATGAATGATTACCATAGGTCTATATAATGGAGCAAACAAAAACAGTTAAACAGAGGTAACAGGGAGAGATTTTACTCATTAACCTAAGTGTGAATATTAATTACAAGGGAAAATGATGATGACTGGTAGTATGTACAAACCTCCCCCCCATCATATATGCTGATGTCCTCAATACTACTAAAAGCCATAGAGCAATATTAAAATATCATAAAACAATGCCAGAGTGCTTCTGGTGGGTGATACTGCAGAACCATCACTGTAGCTAAATATAGGTGGGATTGATCCTGCACATTAATTAGCAATTCGTACAGCAATTTCTCTTGCACAAGAGCCTCCCACCTCTGGGAAGAAATGTAAAGACAAAAACAAATGAGTCAGGAGTTGGAAACTTGTTTAAATTTCAAGACTTTGGCTCCCTATAAATTTGTAGTCACATTGTGTTTTAGCACAATACAATAGCTGACACAAAACAGAGACTCAGAAGATGTTTGTTTCAAAATTCAGGTGTTTTTGAGAAGTGAGCCTGACTCCTGGTTACAGAAAAGTTCTGCATTAATCAAAACTGGCACAGCTCCCTCCATTCAGTAAGATCCAGCAAATACCAAGTCTGCCATTTTAAATTAAAGTTTGCCTTTAACTCAAACGTTTAAAGAATTGTTTTAGGCACAAGCAGCAGCAGCTAGAAAAGAGCTGCCTCAGCTTTCTGTTTAACACCAGCAATTGCATTTGCTTTTAACTTTATTAAACAAATTCCTTTTGTGCTGGAACTTTTCATGCTAGATCAAAGGCTTTTGCTTTTGAGAGCTTAAATGAAATGAGTTGTCAGTTCTGAGTTATTCATAAGTGGGGGAAAAGGGGAAAGAAACTTTTATGTTGTGATCAGAAATGTTGCACTCTGGTCACTCAAAAGCTGTTTAAGTGCTTTAAGATCCCCTAAACAGCTTAAGTGGTTTAATCCAGTTTAGCCATCCATTCAGCAGTCCATGTGGACTGAGGAGAAGCTGTTAGAGATGGCTGTAAATTCAGTAAGAACTGTTGAGATGGCTTTGGGTCTCAGTCTGCTTGGCATGCCAACTGCTAGCTCACACAGCTGCACCACAATGAACAGAGGTGACCAGGTCTCCGCCAGCTCTCCCCTACACTAACCCCTGGGTCAAATAGCTTCTTTCAGGTAGTGGTATACAAGCTCTGCCATCTGTAGAACCCTAGACTTTTAAATAAAAATTGTTAAATGCAAAAAGGAAAAAAAGCAACACTAAGACTGTGAGATTCAGCGCTCCAAGGCCAGGCAATAAAGAGAGAGGTCAGGTTGTTCCCACACTAACTTGGCTCTGATACACATATTTTTCTCTTTGAGGTAAACCTCAGTTGTCACTGTTGTTTGCTCTTAGCATGGCCATGATGTGTGCAGGATGTGCAATGTGGCAGATTCAAAACTATGGGAGCAGCTCTAAGATCAGGAGTTCCCTGACATGTATTTCACTTCTCCACCTTAATGTTTCACCAAAGCTAGGATTTTGCTTTTAGTGTGGTAGCTTTTCCCAGGGCCCTGTGCGCTGAGCCTACCCCACTTAAGAATTCCACAGTTCTTTCACAGGGGAGTTCCTCTTCTTGGCACCAGGATGAGCATATAAAACTATTGCAGATTGTATCCCGAGTGGTGCTGCCTCAGATTCAGCAGCATGTACTTGGCCTTATTAGACAGGCTGGCTGAAGAGCAGAAAAATATGCAAAGCACCTCAGCTTGTTTTACTATGTGTGCAAGAACCCAGTTACCTTTATATAAAAAGCCTTAGTGGGAGGTGTAAGCTGGAATTTTGATCCTTTCTGAAACAGCTAAAAGCATTTAAGTAATGTCGTGAATCATTGATAATAGCTTTGAAAAAGAGCTAGCATATCCACATATGAAGGGCAGATTCAGTCTCTTACCCGTCAGATATTTTCCTGTGCCTTTAAAGGAACTGACATTCACGTAACCTCCCTGGTATGCAATGTCAGATAAAGTAAAGCTATGCTGAACAATAGATATGGGTCTGAAAAACCTGCAGTGGAACAAGCAGGTTTGCATTACGCATTTTCCATAAAGCAGTTTAAAAAGCTACATCCAGAACTAAGAGGTGGAAGAAACCGAGCAGGTGATAATAACTGCACTTAGCAATGTGTACGGTAAACAGATTTGAGAGAGGCAATAGGCTCACTTCAAGGGCACCACTAATCTGAAAAGAGATTGTAAAAAGTGATATGGCGGAGGTCTATTTTAGCAGCTCTGTCTTTTGTTCACTTCATAAAATAGTTTTCCTGTTCCTTTAACTGCCAGCCCTGCCAATTCCATGGGGAGGTTAAAATCAAGCTGGGTTTTTCCTGGCTCATGTACCAGAGCCAGTAATAGAGGTGAAACTGTCACGAAGTTAACTGTTCTGTTGATGAACAGTACCCAGTTCACTCTTTTATCACTGAGTTGGCTGTCATGAGATTAGGAGTAAAATCCAGTTTTTGGAAAGCAAATAGGCATGATTGAATCCCAATGGGCTAGATTTCTAGGTATGTTGCTAACAGCAGAAATCATAGAAATCTTAGAAAATTTCAGTTGGAAGGGACCTTGGGAGGTCATTGAGGCAGACCCTCTGCTCATAGCAGGACCATCCCTAACTAGATCATCCCAGCCAAGGCTTTATCTATCTAGGTCCTATAAACAAGGGCTGTGTGAAACAGCACTGTTCTGTCTCAACTTCCATTTTGCCATTTCGATGGGACAGTGTGTAGCAGCTGCTCCTATAAAGAGGTACAGGTGCTGGTTGCCGGGGAAACCGCAGTTTGGTCAGCTGACCGGAAGGGGCCAGGGCCTGGCCTGTATAAATGATCCAGGCTGAGGCAGTTCCCCACTTGCAGCCAAAGAAGAAGGAGCTCTGCTGGAGTAAGCAGAGTAGGGAAGCCTGATGGCCTGAGCAGCTTCTGTTCAAAGATACTGGGTGGAGGAAGCCCTGGTAGGGAGCTGAATAATGGTTAGCCAGATGGCTTAGAGTTTACATTGTAGCCCAGGGCTTGAGTTTTCTGTTTGTAGTTTTATAAGACCGGAGGACTGGGTGAGGCTATTGGAGGAGGAGGCCTCATAGGGGCTCCACAGTAGTGTGGGGACCCCAGTGCCCAAGAGGGCACAACATTCAGGGGTGCACTGACCCCAGCCTTGAGATGGGGTGCAGAGGATTGGGGGGCAGGTAAAGTCAAGGCTGCCTGAGCCCTACAGGAACTTAAGACCCGAGGAGGGGATTTAGGGGCCAGGCACGGCTATGGCCACCTGAGCCCCAATTGTGAGAGGCCCCAGTGCGGGCACGGTCACGAGGGCCTGGGCCATTGTGAGATGAGCCCAGGGAACCCTTGAGGGTGCAGGCAATTATGAAAGGAGCCAGGGGGCGCCCACAAGGGCGCAGATAGAGTTGACCAAACAATGTCTGATATATCTGCGAGGCTTGGGGCAGGGTACAGGGGTGGTTGGAGCCATACGTAGCCCCTAAGGCTTTAGTGCACCAAGTCAGTCAATACAGAACAGGGGCCAAGGGGACAAAAAGGCAGCCTCCCTTATAAAATACCTAACACCAAAGATGTGGTGGGCAAGAACAAGGGTGCTTTATCTCGGACTTGGCACAGTAGGGGGCGTCTGGAGAGATCACGGCCACTCCTAGGACCCCGCCCTGTGACACAGTGTTTCATTTTGACATTTCATTTTGTTTCGAAGCACTGTTTTGTTTCATTTCGTTGAAACTGTTTGGTTATTTCAATGCTGTTTCAATGTTTTGCCCATACATTAAAAATGGGGAATCACAAAACTGCCTATAACTTTGTCATTTCTCACCTGATTTGAATGAAAACAGCAGGGATGATAGCCCCTGCTGAGGCCACAAAGCTATCAAGAAGATAGGTGTAGGGGTTTCTGGGAAACTGAACCTCAAGCTACTGACAAGCAAAACTCGTGACATTGTAACTTTGTGTATGTTTAAGGTGCGCCCTTACTGGCACTGGGGCCTCTACACAACACAGTAGTGTGCCCCAATGAGGTCTTCTCCTCCCCTAGAGCCTCATTCCAGTCCACCACTTTAAATAACAACAGGTAAGTAAACAGCACAGTAGCACTAGCATCTTAGGCAGCCAAACTGTCACAGAGCCTTTCTTTCCTTCCCTGCAGGGGCTTCTTCTCCAGCAGCTGCCAGAGAACTCTCCCTGTTCTGACACACTACAACCTGCCTGACATCTGACTCCCCAGATACCTCTCCAGTTTTACCTGCGCTGCCACATCCCCCTTCCCAGCCTGTACCTCACTGCCTCCATTTTCAGTTTCACTGACTAACTTTCTTGCTTGCATTGCATACCAGCCTCTTACTTCTTTACTATTCCTTCCATCTAGGAACAGTACACACACACACCAACTGAAGGTGCTTCCTCAGCCTGACAAAAGGTTTTTCAGCACAAAAGCTGGCATCCCAGGCAGCTAAGTTGAACTCACCTGGAGCCTCACAAATCCACTGCAACTAGCAAGCATCAGGCCTATCAAAAATGTGAGGAGTCTGGGCTTTCCCCAGCCAGGACTGTGTGCATGCATGTGGTAGCCAGAGCTTATGATGCCTCCTACCCACCTTTCACCAGAGGGATCCTCAGTCCTGGCATTTCCTGGGGCTGTTGCGCTGCCAGCAGTCTCACCAGGCCTCCTTGACCCCGGCAGAGTGCAGTTTTAGTGGTCATGCCTAGGACCTGGGGCCTTCTCCTTCCCTAGAGCCGTAACCCATACCTCCAAGTTCATCCTGGTACAGGAGCTCAGCAGGGACATGTTCTTCCCCTCCTGGCTGGTGATGTAGTGAGTGCCCTCTACAGCTCTGAGAGTAGGGCATTAAATGGTTTTTAAAAAATGAAAAAAGGAAATAGGTGTGGATGGAGTGAGGAGGGTGGCATTCACTCCATCTGCACCTGGAGCTTGAGGAACCCCAGCAGCAGGACGTTTACCTTGAGGAACACCAGCTGCATCACCAAATCAGGATCCAAGCAGGTGTGGTGGGGTGTCACTATATCCCCAGCAATACTGACTACCCTCTTGCTTGGAACACTGGTTGGTGAACAGGACAGGTGTTCCCAGGCAACCATAGCCAGATCTAGACATGTGGCTGCAGCTTGCTGAGTAGGCCAAGGGGTTGTACAACAGTGGCTCCATATCCTTGGCAAGATAGGCAGCCACCAAGGCCTAAATGCTACCTGCCTAATGGTGGGGTCTGATGCCTCTGGACCTGACCACGGAAGCCATGCCCTTGGCTCACATTAACAGTGCCTGTGGTGGAGGAGGAGACTGCCTGCTGGATGGTGTGCTAGCTTGGGACAGTGGATCCCCCTCTTTCACATCCCCATACCTCCACCATTCTGCCTCCCTGATTCTCTTCATCAGCACCTCTGTCCATGATTCAGGCTTTAGCTGCTGTATACACAGCCCTTCACCCTCAGGTCACACATAGTGGCCAGCACATGAATTGTACTGGACCACAAGGGAACAGCCCTTTCCTGATGCCCTCCTTTAGCTGCCTCACCAGTGCCTGCATGTCTAGTAACAGTGGCTTTCTCCAGCCAGGAACACTAATCCCCTGGAAGCTCTCCATTTGGCTGTTAAGTTCCCTCACTACAGGAATCACCCAGCTGAGGAGGGCACCGCTAGTGCTGAGGGTCTCAGTGGCCTCAAGGAAGGGCCTGAGGATCACCAAGATCTGGGAGACGGTATCCCACACAGCTTTGTTAAGGGGGCTACTGATCCCAGTCTCTCCAAGCAAGGCCATCTCATGGATGGTCTTCTGTTGCTCCACCAGCCACTTAAGCATCAGGTATGTGGAATTCCACTGAGTCTCCACATCCTGCATGATTTTGTGCTGAGGGATGTTTAGCTCTGATTGTATGCCCTGCTGCATCTTACTGCCCTTGATGCTACAGTGGAAGTAGCCTGCTACCTTCCTGCATTTGAAAATGAGCTTGCTGGTGGTGCTGGCAGGGGAAGGTGTCCCTGACAATGAGGTGGAACTTGTGTGCCACACAGCGGATACCAACAAAGTTGGCATCATGGACTGCCTTGACCATATTGGCCCCATTTGTCAGTGGCCATGAACCCACAAGTGAACTCGCCCTGCCCAGTGAGCCACCCCTGCACCAAGCAGTTCATGGCCCTCATGATGTCTGTAGCGATGTGGGACTCATCCATCACCTTGGCTTGAAGGACAGTCCATTGACTGGTTGCATCAGTGCCCTGTGAGGGAGAGATAGGCATGATCTCCACCCTGGCTGGTCCAGATGTCTGAGGTAAAGTGTAAGGCCACCTGCGGACCTGCCTTGTGCAGCTCCTCCCTCAAGTACTTCCTGCATGCCTCACATAGGGAGGGCACCACTGTCCTGCTGAAGATGGTACATGCAGGCACTTGGTAGGATTGGGCAATGAGTGCCATGGGCTGTCTGAACCCTGGCCACTCAACTAAGGAGAAGGGCTGTCCATCTAAAGCAAGCATCTCCTCAATTCTTTGGGTGATCTCACTTGCCCTTGCAGTATGCCCCCCTTTTCTGTACACCGTTCCCCGGTTGTTTCAGGGTGCCCTTCCTCTTCTTTGCAGGGGGATGGGGGCTTTGAAGTGAGAGGGGGACTTCTCTTTGGGCATGCTTTTGCTGGTGCCATGCTGAGGAGGAACAAGGGCAAGGGGGTGGTACCTACAGAGATGCATCAGCATCCCTATGGTGCTCATATGTTTTGTTCCCTTGCTCCAGCTGGTTTTGGCTTAGCCATGCTGACAGATAGTGCATGTGGGTCATCTGCCAGCTCAGAATGATCCCAGACTACAATATATGATCACTTCTGGGGTGTGGGTGCATGTGTGGATGCTACAATTTTCCCGTCCTCAGCAGGAAGAGGCACAGCAACAGGAGGAGTGGACTTAGCTGAGCCCCTTGCCTCCACAACCTCTGCCTCAGCTTCCTCTAAAGTGCCTTCTGGGGAAGGAGACCTGGCTCTAGGGGAAACTTGTGGGGTGTGGAGCACAAACTCAGCTGATTCCCCCTCCTTCCCCAGAATTTCCCTTGCTAGGGCACTCAGATCCAGATCCAGATTGAGCTTGAGTTCTTCCTCCGGCACTGGCAGGCTCAGCATGGGAAGTGAACTGGGGGTAGAGGGGACTGTCATGCTGGTGCTGCTGTTTGTTGTCATGGTGGTGGTGGGGGGCATTATGGCTGGTGCTCTTGGAGGGGATGAAGTCTCAGACACAGACGCAGTGGCACTGGCACTGCTCTCCTCTCCTTGCTGCTTTTGGGAGCCTCATCCCTTTTAGTTGTAGGAAAAAGGCTGTGTCTCAGTTTGGCAGGGGGGAAACTTACACATCTCCCTCTCCCCTCTTTTGCCCCTCTCTGAAAGCTTGCCAGCTGCCTTTCCACTGTGCTTCATGGTGTGTTTCATAGCGTCTTGTTTTTATACAAATATATAAATGTATCTGTGTTCCTATATAAATTCTATAAGGTATGCAGTATACGCCGCAAGGTATAAACGTATTTTCCTTCCCATATAAATTCTACAGTGTAATATCCAATATAATTATAAAATTGAAAAAAATAAATCAGTGAATATAGTAATAAAATAAAAGGGTCTAGAAGAAAGTAAAAGGTATTATGGAATCCCACTTGCTAGGCTAGCTAGCAAGTAGGAAATCATTCAAACCTATGTTACAAGTAGCCTTCATTGTCTAATGTTCCTAAGCTGCTGGAAGATAGTTCAGTAACTGTCAGTCCCCAAGGCAGAAAGTAGGCCAGTTCAAACAATGCTGCCTTTTATGCTGTTTTTCCATCTCTCCCCCAGAGCACTGGGATTGGAAGGGACCTCAGGGAAGGATCACAGTTACTAGCCAGATATACAGTCAATATCAGAGCAGTCCTTCCTCCCTCTTCCCCCTCCCTCTCCTTACTTTCTTTTTCCCTGCAGGCAAGCCCAGCTTGAGCTTCAAAACATGAAATGTTTTGAAACTTTCAAAATGTTTCAACTGCCCTCATTTTGTTTCAAGGCTGTTTTGAAGCCCTTGATTTTGTTTCAATTTCATTGTTTTGAGTTTGAAACAAGTTGATTCAAAGCTCTCCAATTCGATTTAAAGCTCTCCGAATCTTTGGAAAGCTCTTTGGAGAGCTTTGATGATTTGGGCAGTCCCCAGTGGCTACAGCAGGGAGCTGCAGCCAACTCTGAGCTGGTAAGTACTAGGGGTGGGAGATGGGG
>NW_017728917.1:29902070-29905300 GCF_001723895.1 Crocodylus porosus
TGGGGCTCATGCAGAGCCCCCCATGCAGCATAGAGTAGTGGGGGGGCAGAGGGGATCACCTCCTGCCCAGCAGCACCTGCTGAGCTGGGGCTTTTTTTCCCCCAAGTGCTGGGAGATGGGGCAGGCGGGGCAGCCATTGCTGGGCTGGGAGAGGGGCGGGGGATAGGCCTGGCCTGCCTGCTGCTGAATCTCCAAATCAGATTCGGCTGAATCGAATCAGGACAGTGATTTAAATCACCAAATCGAATCACTGTCCCCAAATCGGCTGAATCCAAAGTGAATACTAGCCACTTCGCACAGGCCTACCAGTCACCCATCCTACACAGGGAGTAATTTAAAGCCAAACATGCAGGGAAGTGGCCCAGGGACAGCCTCTCCAACCCTGAGTCCTGGATCCCTTGTTTTTATATTTCCATGTGTGCTGTTCACCTGGACAGTGGGGACAGCATTTAAAGTCCAGGTAGCCAGGAACTGGGGTAGCTTTTCTGGCCCCAGTTCCCCACCCTGAAGGCTTTGAAATTACCACCCATTTCACTCAGCTGGGTAGAAGAATTAAAATATAAAGCTTATGGAGCTGAGAGCTGGGTGTGACTGACATCCTAGGGCACTCTGTCACTTTAGGAGGGCAACTGCCCAGAGAGAGCCCTGCAGGGCAG
Source organism: Crocodylus porosus (assembly GCF_001723895.1). NCBI lineage: Eukaryota > Metazoa > Chordata > Crocodylia > Crocodylidae > Crocodylus > Crocodylus porosus. The sequence continues at coordinate 29,902,727 of NW_017728917.1, forward strand.
GCAGGGAACAACTACAACTGGGTTGCTACAGCAACCAGCTAATACGATTAATTAGGAGGCACCTGCAGGAAACCTTGGGGGAAGTCTGGTGACTACAAGAAGGGCAGGGCCTGAGAGTTATAAAGCAGCTCCAGAGGCTGGTCAGGCAGTCTGGCCATGGAAGTTATCAGAGATGGAGCACTCTGCAAGAAGTGAGAGGACTGGAGCCCAGCCCACGGAGACAACCCAGCAGGCAGCCCTGAGTGGAGGGAAACTGGGAGCCTGCATAGGAAGCAAGTTAATTACTCCAGGTACTTCCTATTTTGACTTTTGTTTTTATGTGGAGCCAGACAGCAAGGGGAGTAGTGAACCCCATGTGGGATGTTCTTTTGAACTAGGACAGGTACTTGCATTTGGTGGTTTTCATTCCTATAGTTCCTGCTGGGGGGGTACATTGAGTACGCCCAGAAGGATAATCCTATAGATCCTATGAGGGGCAAGTTTCATTACTGCCTGAGAGGCACAGGCTGAGGGCCGGTGGGCTCATGGTCCAAGAAGGGCTGGACTTGGACTTTGGGGCCAGAGCACCCAGCATCCAGAGTAGGGTGGAGATTGGGCCAAGGCCCTGGACAGTGAGAGAGCCCAGGAAGGCTCAGCCCAAGAGATGACCGAGATAAAGGCCTGTTAGGGCTAGACCAGAAGCTAGGAACCTGAAGCTTGGTTTGGTCAGTGGATCAGAGCTGAGGACACAGGGAGAGCAAAAAGGGAGAAGGCTGAGATGGCCTAAGCCCAACACCTGAACAATGGCAGGCTCACTCTAAGATCCTCAGATAGTCTCCCTCCTTTTGAAATAACAACAACAAAGGTGTGGTGGGTGAGTAAAGCAGGTGAGGGTCCCCTAGAATTGGAGCTGGGACAGGGATTGCATGGTCACCAGGTGGTGTCACAGCTGCCCTTGGAGCATGGCCCTGTCACACTGGGGCAGAGAACTTCCCTGGCCCCACATCCCCAGGCCCTGACTGTCCTGCCAGTCAGTTTCTGTGTCTTTTATCCTCTGTGTCTCATTTCTCAATCTGTAAAATTATGAATACTTAGTGATATTCTGAGAACTAGAGTAAACCAAACACTTTGAGACTGTGTATAAAAAGTGCTAGAGAAATGTTACATTTTACAGCTACTTAAAATATGACGGTGATCAGTAACAAAAATTCCTCTAAAGAGTTCACACAATTTTCTGTGTTCAGTTACTCTTCAGACGTGGATGTGAGAGAAGTTGAGTATTAGGTTTTCCATTTATCCAAAATCTGTAGTAGAGATTTTTCAGGACCAGTTCACAAAGCCTGCCTGAGTAAGGGAAAATAATACATTTTGGTCAAGAGGAAGAATTCAGACAAGCTTCCAGAAGATTACTGAAAGTAACTGGGTTAGGAAAAATGTCAAGGTATGCAGCATAATTTGATCTTTTAATTAAACACATTTAGTCTCCATGGTGGATCCTGTGATCTGAAATTCTGTTTGTTAGGCTTAAGTCATTTCGTTTCTGTGGAACAACATTTGTACACATCAGTTCTGAAGGAATTCATCATAATCAGCTTCTTATTTATTGCAATGAACCAGGTACCTATGTATGTCTTGTTCTACTCTTCATGTCTACAAATGTGAACACGCTTTTCATAAACATACTTGCTCCTCCTAGTTGGGAACATCTAGCTGAGGAAGACAAGAACAAGTTGCGCTAAAACTAGTAGGATAGAAACAAAATAAACAAACCATGGCAAGACTCAGGAGGGGTGGTCAAGGCAGTGGCAAAGCAGTACTGGCCAGAAATGAAGTTGCTTTTGTTTTATGGCATGCCTCTTGAAGGCTCAGATCAAGTGTAGTCAAGTGAAGGTGCCAAGCCTTCACTGAGGCCCGGGTTCGCAAGCGGGAGAAGTACGCCTCGCTGGCCGACACCCTGAGGGGCCGCGGCTACGATGTGACGGTGGACGCGCTCATCGTGGGGATGCTTGGAGCCTGGAACCCCAGGAATGAGAGCGTCCTCCGCACCTGCCGCGTTTCCCACCGCTACGCCAAGCTGATGCGCTGCCTCATGGTGTCCGACACCATCTGCTGGTCCTGCGACATCTACGTGGAGCACATCACGGGCCACCGCCAGTACATCGACCCCTCCAGACCAGCCGCCGCCAGACCTGACCCGGAGAACGCCGCCGCCTGAACCGCCCCCCCCGCCCGCTTCGCTTCGCATCGAGAGGACTTCGCCACCACAGATGACCCCGCCCCACCCGAAAAGGACCCCCACGATTGGACTTTATGGTCTGAGACACACTCTCTCCGAGCCACTTCCCCCAACATCGCGGACCACTGTAACGGGTATGTGTGTATCTATCTCCTTTCCCTCTCAGTGTCACATCCCCCCACCCCTGGGCTTAGTTGGCTAACATTGTATGGTATGTAACCTAGTCGCGTTTCCCTCCTCTCCCCCACCCCTCGATTGTTAGTCCCTCGCTCGGGCGCTTTGTATTTCCATCTCAACTTTGTCATCTTTTTCCTGGATTCCCCATCCAAAACTTCTACTAATAAAAGTCAATCTCTAAT
>NW_017728917.1:29905400-29914360 GCF_001723895.1 Crocodylus porosus
GTATGTAACCTAGTCGCATTCCCCTCCTCTCCCCCATCCCTCGATTGTTAGTCCCTCGCTTGGGTGCTTTGTATTTCCATCTCAACTTTGTCATCTTTTTCCTGGATTCCCCATCCAAAACATCTACTAATAAAAGTCAATCTGTTCTTATCAGTTTAATCGCTGAAAAGACGGAGAACCACTTCTTTTTTGCATGCTCGGCCTGGTATTGCACTTCCTCCAGGACCGACGCCCGCCCCGCCCCGTCCAGTAGACTGCCGGAATAATAGCAACAAAAAGTGAGCTGACTAGCAGCTTGCTTTCCTTTTCTCCAGTGCAGCATGGGTTCTTATCAGTCCTGACAGGTGAGGAAAGAGCGCTGGTTGCGCAAGCCGCCGTGTCGCTCAGGCGAGTAGCATATGGATTACCCGGTTCGCCAGACCCGATGACATGAAAGCCCCGACTCAGGCTAGTAGCCAAAGACCTTGGGTCTCCCTCAGTCGGAGTAGGCGAACGCCTGTGCTCGGAGGACTGAACATGGGTAAAACACCGCCGGACCAAGGACACCCTGATCCACTAATAAGAACGCTCAAGGCACTTGGAGACCCCTGTTAGGGTGAACAGCCGGCCACGGATCTCGGAAGACCCTCCTAGGAGGGTGAACCAGCAGACCCAAGCCGATGCACCCCACGATATTGGATCCCTGGACATCGACCGAACCCCCGGAGGCAGAGAGACTCTCGGAGCCCAGAACCCCGGCTGATGAGAGCTACCTCCTGGCGGAGGACCCCGGACCCCGAGGATGCCCCCCGAATGGCGGCGGAGCGCCCTGAGTGGCCCCAGGCCCCCACGGACCCTCGGTGACAACGGCAAGCCCCGAGCGGCGACGACCCCTGGACCCCGGCGGTCCCGAGGACGACCTCCCCGTGGGTCTCCCCACACTGGTGAGGATCCCCGAACCCCTCTGACACCCGATTTTGTTTTTTTTGTTTTTTTTTCCCCCCCACGGATGACCCAGGCGACAGCGTAGATGCAACTGAGCTCACTTTCCTCCCTTTCCCTCTTCCCGCGAAGCTGTTGTGCCCCACCTGCCACCCACCAAGGCAGTACAGGGCACACAATGATCTTAATAAGCACCTATGGCGCTTCCACCAGCTGTGCCTAGCCTTCTACTGCTCCTGCTGTGGCATCGAGTACGAGACCCTGAAGCTCCTCAAGAACCACCACAAGGTCTGCCAGGGCCCCGGAGCCGAGAGGAGGCCCGGCACACTGAGATCCGCTGCCTTGACCTGCACCACAGCGCAAAGGCCCGCCAGGCCAGCCACCCCACCGACAACCCCACCGGACCAGACCTCCGAGGAGCGTCCGACGGAAGGACCTGCCCCAGCGATGCCACCAAGCAGGTCGACTCCCAGAGCTCCCTGACCAGACATGACACCCCAATCGGACACCCCCCCCGGACCCCCGGGGCCACCTGACCTGCCGAGGACCCCGGAGCCGCCCGGGGAGACCAAACTGCCGGGACCCTCCAGCTCCCGGGCATCTCAGAATCCCCAGGTGCGGAGCCCTCCCCACAGCAGAGGACGCCCACCCCGTGGCAGGCCCTCTGGCTGGAGGAGCTCTCTTGGGCCACCACCTTTTGAGGCCTTCGAGGCCTTGGTGACTCGGCTCACGGAGGAGCTCTTGGCGGCCGCCCGCCCAGGCCAACCCCGGAGAGGCGCCAACGGCAGACCGATGACGCGATGAGACAACAGACCGCAGCCGCAGCGGCGACCCAGGCGCCAGCGCTCCGACCTGGCGGCAGCCTCCCAGATCCAGAAGCTGTACCGAGCCAACCACCCCAAGGCAGTTAGAGATCCTGGAGGGGCCCTCGGCCTTCTGCCAGGTCCCCCGGGAGACTCTGTTCTGCTATTTTAGCAGGGTCTTCAACCCCCCGGCAGAGGCGGCCACACCACGCCCCGCGACAGTCGAAGCGCTGAGCCCCGTCCCCCCGGCGGAGGGGTTCGAGGAGGCCTTCATGCCGCAGGAAGTGAAAGCCCGCCTGAAGAGGACCAGAGACACTGCCCCTGGCAAGGACAGCATCAGGTACGGTATCCTCAAAAAACGTGACCCGGGCTGCCTCATTCTTTCTGTTCTCTTTAACAGGTGCAGAGAGTTCCACCAGACACCCGCCACCTGGAAGAGGGCCATGATGGTTCTCATCCACAAGAAGGGGGACCCGACCGACCCCGGGCAACTGGAGACCCATTGCCCTGTGCTCCACGGTGGCCAAACTGTATGCCAGCTGCCTGGCGGCTCACATCACCAACTGGGCAATGACCAGCGGGGCCATGAGCCACAGCCAGAAGGGCTTCATGTCAGTGGAGGGCTGCTACGAACACAATTTCACCCTCCAGATGGCCCTGGACAATACCCGGAGGACCAGGAAGCAGTGTGCGGTGGTGTGGCTGGACATCTCCAATGCCTTCGGCTCCGTGCCCCACCACCACATCTTGAACACCCTCCGTGAGCTGGGCTTACCGGCCGGCATCATCAATTCGGTGTGAGAGCTCTACCTCGGGTGCACCACAACCATCCGCGCCACCGACAGTGAGACCGCGTAGATCCCCATCCAGTTGGGGGTGAGGCAGGGCTGCCTCTTCAGCCCCATCATCTTCAACCTGGCCATGGAACCGCTCCTTCGCGCCGTGGTGGGCGGCCCCGGCAGGCTCGACCTGTACAGCCAGAAGGTGAGCGTCCTGGCCTACGCCAATGACCTGGTCCTCCTGGCCCCCGATGCCGCCCAGCTGCAGCAGATGCTGGATGTGACGTCCGAGGCGGCCAGATGGATGGGCCTGCGCTTTAACATTGCCAAGTGCGCCTCCCTGCACATCAACAGCAGGCGGAAGAGCTGCGTCCTGGACTCCACCCTCACGGTCCAGGGCCAGGCGATGAGGCACCTGCGCGACGGCGAGGCCTACTGCCACCTGGGGATGCCCACCGGCCACCGGGCCAGGCAGACGCCGGAGGAGACCATCGCTAGGATCGTGCAGGACGCCCGCAAGCTGGACTTGTCCCTGCTGGCCCCCTGGCAGAAGATCGATGCAGTGAACACCTTCCTCATCCCCTGCGCTGTGTTCGTCCTGAGGGGCTCGGCGGTCCCCAAGACCCCCCTCAAGAAGGCGGACACCGAGATCCGGCAGCTGCTCAAGAAGTGGCTGCACCTGCTGCTGCGGGCCAGCAACGAGGTCCTGCACATCCCCTACCGGCAGGGAGGCGCCAACGTGCCCCGCATGGGAGACCTCTGCGACATTGCGGTGGTGACCCACGCCTTCCGCCTCCTCACCTGCCCAGAGGCCATGATTAAGTATCATCGCCACCAGCGCCCTGGAGGAGACCGCCCACAAGAGGATCGGGCGGCAGCCCGCTGGACAAGACCTGGCCACCTTCCTCAGCGGCTCGCTGGAGGGCGAGTTCAGCCGGGACGGCGGGGACTTTGCCTCGCTGTGGAGCCGACCCCGCAACACCACATGCCACCTTGGGAACTGCATCGGCTGCGCCTGGACTTGGACTGAGAAGTGCCGGGAGCTGGGAGTCTGCCTGCGCCCAGCCCCGCACGCTGACCGGATCACCGTGATGCCCCACACGAGGACCTTCCTGGAGAGGTTCCTGAAGGACGCCGTCTGCAACAAGTATGCCGGCAACCTGAGAGCCAAACCCGACCAGGGCAAGGTCTTTGACATCACCTCATAGTGGGACGCTAGCAACCACTTCATGCCCAGCGGGAGCTTCACGCGCTTCGCGGACTGGCGCTTCCTTCACAGCGCCCGCCTCAACTGCCTGCCTCTGAACGGGGCCGTGCGCTTTGGCCACCGGGACAAGAGGTGCCGACAGTGCAGCTACGTGGTGGAGACCCTCCCACATGTGCTGTGTGGCTGCAAGCCGCATGCCAGAGCCTGGCAGCTGCGCCACAACGCTGTCCAGGACCGCCTGGCATGGGCCATCCCGGCCAGGGCGGGGGAGATCTCTGTGAACCGCACCATCCTGGGCTGCAAGAGCCTGCTGCATCCCGACATCGTCATGGACCACGAGGCCAAGAAGATCGTGATGGTGGATGTCACCATCCCCTTCGAGAACCGGTGCCAAGCCTTCACCGAGGCCCGGGCTCGCAAGCGGGAGAAGTATGCCCCGCTGGCCGACACCCTGAGGGGCCATGGCTACGACGTGATGGTGGACGTGCTCATCGTGGGGACGCTCAGAGCCTGGGACCCCAGCAACAAGAGCATCCTCCACGCCTGCCGCATTTCCCGCCGCTACGCCAAGCTGATGCGCTGCCTCATGGTGTCCAACACCATCTGCTGGTCCCGTGACATCTACATGGAGCACATCATGGGCCACCACCAGTATATTGACCCCTCCAGACCAGCTGCCACCAGACTGGACCCGGAGAACGCCGCCGCCTGAACTGCCCCTCCCCCCTTCGCTTTGCGTCGAGAGGACTTCGCCGCCACGGATGACCCCGCCCCACCCGAAAAGGACCCCCACGATAGGACTTTTTAAGGACTGAGACGCTCTCCCCGAGCCACTTCCTCCAACATTGCGGACCACTGTAACGGGTATGTGTGTATCTATTTCCTTTCCCTCTCAGCGTCGTGACCCCCCACCACCCGCGGGCTTAGTTGGCTAACTTTGTATGGTATGTAACCTAGTCGTGTTCCCCTCCTCTCCCCCATCCCTCAATTGTTAGTCCCTCGCTCGGGTGCTTTGTATTTCCATCTCAACTTTGTCATCCTTTTTCCTGGATTCCCCATCCAAAACATCTACTAATAAAAGTCAATCTGTTCCCTATGTCACATGACCTGTTGGTGGTTGAACTGATGCAGGTAATTTTCCTTTACTTGAGCAGCAGTTAAAAGAAGTACAAAATGTATGTTCTGGCATTATAAAAAAACTGTCAGCATATTGACAGACTCTGACTATGAAAGATAAAACATTAATATATTAGAAGAATGTATGTTTAAAGGGATATTTCTTGAAGGGGAAGAGTTCAGAGTACTCCAGCTGTCAATGTATGAGAGGGTAGTTCTGCAATATACCCATTACCACCTATGTATGTATTATGAAGTGTAGCTGTGTAGGTAGGCAATGTTTCATGTAATATGTGGTCCTTGTGGGCCAATATCAGTGTAAGAGCAGAGTATTTGCTGTTCTGTACGCATACATAGCTGGTAATGTTGGGTTGATATCCCAGAACTTCTTTATACAGTATCCCCTACTCCGAAGCATAAATATCATGGCAGCTTGCGAATTATACATCACTTTTTAAAATTTCTCATCCTTCCAAGATTGCTCTACATAAAAGTAGATGGGAATTCTGAATAGAGCCAGGTCATGCACAGTTCCTCCAACATACCAACAGCCTCTAAAGGCTGAAATCTGCACCTAAAAGGGATAAGTAATTTACAGTGGCCAGTTTCCATTGCAGTTTTTTTTTTTTTTTTTTTATAGAAATGCCACTTCTGAACCACTTCCAAATCAAGACTGAGATGACTGGAATAGTTTTACTGTTACATAGTTTTTCTTCACTGATACAGCAGCCTCTGTTATAGACACAGTGGGTGCATCTACACAAGATGCTAACTGTGCAGTAACCTAATATTATTGCACAGTAACATGTCACAGGACAAACAGTGCTAATATACTTGTGTACAAATCCCTTTGTATATGGCTCTACCACTGCTGCACACACCTTGCGGGGTACACTACCTCCCTGTGACACTCGCCTGCCATGACTTGATCATAATAATAGGAGAAATCTTTCCCTGAGAAGGAAAAACTAGCTCCGCCATCGGGGCCGTGTTCAATAATCCTAAGTAACCAGTTATGGACTGTAACAGAGCCTCACTGGCCTTACAAGGGGCTCCTCCAATCCCAGTACCCCTGCCACAGTCCTCTGGGCTTAAGTACAAGCTCCTGTTGTTAAGGCGACACAGCCAGGAGGACTCTCAGTACCTTCATGGATGACTCCCAGGAAGCCTCTGCAGTTCATTAGAAACAAATGCAAAAATATGGGTAGGTGTATTCTTCACCCCTGGCCTCTGTCACACTCCAGTGAAGGGTTTTTCTTCTCACTACTGCTTGTTTCCTTTTGGGCTCTCCACCCTGCACTCCCAGCTTATCAATGCTGGTTTCTGGTCCCTAGCTGTAGCTTGTCTGTCCTGAACTGAGGGGAAACACTTGGGCTAAGTTAATATCAAGTGACTCCTCCCCTGAGGTTATAAACAGCCTGTTCTAGCCCCATCTTAGTGTTTCCAAATAGGGCTTTCCCTTTCCAGGTGTTCTGTTTCCCAGCGAGAACCTTAAGCAGCCAGACTGTCTCTGCGTTCTCCAGGGGCTTTCTGCAACACAGGCTTTCCCTGCTAGGATACTTCTCCCATCTGCTTGAGAGCACTCTGCAGGTAAGGATTTAGTCCTTGTCATACTCCCAGACCTGTCTAGGGGTTTCTCCTGTTTTTTGCCTCTGAGCAGGCTCTGCAGTTGCCCTGCTTCAACTGCTCCTGTGTCCTGCCCCTTTACTGTCATGGCCGCTTGACTTCCAGATACTAAGGAGAGGGGAGCGAGCATAGATTTTCCTCCACCCACTCCCCCTACTTCTCTACAATGCTACTGCACAATGGCATCACTAAAAAGGTGTGTGCCAGCACTACTGCACAGTAATGCCATTTATTACAAATTGATTTAGTACTTGATTATACAAATACTAAACTTAATGCACAGTAACTGTGATGCATTAATAAACATGTAGACGTGCCCAGCAGTCACAAAAGTAGATAAACTGCATTACATTGACTTTTGCTCAAGAATAGAAGGTTGGAATATACTTGTAAACATATTTCAGTAATTAGACAGTTAATGTCAGTACGGTACTATGAAACTCCAATTGTTAATTTTTACTATTAATTACTAGGATTTTGCTCTGTTGATGGCCAAATTCTTTAATTTAGAAGCTAGGATCTTATTCTGAAGAAGCAAGAGCCTGCTCTGAAGTGCTGAATTTCTCCCCAGGTTTGAACCCTACCATTTGCAGGTGTAGATACTTGTTGGTTAATATTTGATGGAAATAAATAAAACAGGTCTGCAAGTAGATGCATTTCCCTAGCTGGGTGTAAGTCAACGTTTACGGATCATACAAAGTCACCTACTTTCTAGGTGTGTTTCCATTGACAATTTGATACCCATCTTGCTGGGGTCATCAGACCCCAGTGGTCTTTCCTGCCCAAGTACAGGGGGCCTAGACCTAATGATCTGTAAGGTCCTTTCCAGCTCCTAACAAACTATGAAACAATACAGCTAAATTTAACAGGGTTCCTACCATCAGGCCTGGTCAGCACTCACCCTAAATCAGTGTTTTCAACCTTTTTAGACTCAAAGCACTTCTCAGAAAATGCCAGGTCTTAGCTTTTTTTTATTTATTTTTTTTGACAATGAAAAAATAATTGACCAATTATTCTGTTGCAAAGAACTCAGACCACATAGTGAATCAGAAAGGTTTTGAGACTATAGATTCCTGTTTGAAATCTCTAGGTTTATCTTGTGAATCACATATGGGTGTTTGGACACCCAACAGTGCTAATAATGCATGGTACCCTGTGACACCCTTAAAAGGATCTCATGGCCACATTACCTTGGTTGAGAATCACTGCCATAATGTCTCTGCCCTAACTAGAATTGCTCTAGTTAGAAGCTCCACCCATTATATGTCAGAGTACTCTTCAGTGATCTTGTCAAAAGTAGACTTTCTCCCTTCCTGCACTAAAACTAGCACTACATGACTTTTAGCTGTGGGAACAACAGCATAGGTAGAGGATAGGATCTAAGTCACTTAGGAGCTTATAATAGTTTTACTCAAGGTTCTGGCTGCAACTGGCACTTTAACATTACCTAGGCTGCTTTCAGAGTTTAACCCTCCCCCCCAAAAACAAACAAACAAACAAACAAAAAAAAGAACCAAACCAAAACAAAAAAGCAAAACCTCACAAACCTGGCGCTTTAAACTCGACACGCTCCCACACTGAGTCTACCACATGCCCGGAAGAGGCAGCATGTTAGCTGGACCTGGCTCACCCAAAGTCTGCATAGATCAGGAACTTTAGTGGGGCTTATTTTGTGCTTTTATCTAATAGCATAGCTGATTGACTCAGCTTTAGATAAAAGTGCTAAAATCCCTGCTGAAGCACCTGATCTATACAGGTGCTGTGGAGCTGAGTCCAAGTAATAGATTCATAGACATTAGGGCTGGAAGGGACCTCATGAGACTATTGGGTCCAGCTCCCTGCCCAACAGGCAGGAAGTCAGCTGGAGTAAGATGACCCCAGCAAGAAAATCATCCAAGCATTTCTTAAAGGTATCCAGAGTAAGTGCTTGCACCACTTCTGGGAGGGATCTATTCCAGACTCTGGAAACTCAGACAGTAAAGAAGTTTTCCTTATGTCCAGTCTAAAACGGTCTTCCAGCAGTTTGTGACCATTAGACCTTGTCTTCCCTTGGGATGCCCTGGTGAACAGATGTTCTTCCAGTTCCTGATGCATACACTTTATATACTTATAGGCTGCCACCATATACTCCCTGAGCCTTAGCTTTTCCAGGTTGAAGTCCCATGCCTCTCAGCCTCTCCTCATAAGGAGAGGCTCTCTTGCTCTCTGATCACTTGTGTGGCTCTCCTCTGGACTCTCTCAAGCTTCTCCACATCCTTTCTAAAGTGCACAGCCCAGAATTGGATGAAGTACTCTAGCTGTGGCCTCACCAAGGCAAAATAAAGTGGGAGGATGACCCTGCATTTGTCTCTGTTGAATACCATCACGTTTTGATCTGCCCACTGTTACCAGATTTGCCCACTCCTTTGGGGTGTGCTCATTTATTAGGGCTAGGGTCTTGGTAATTCTATTAATGTGCTGCTTGTGTTACTTGTGTTTCTATTATGGAGCTGTATCTCTCCCTTCTGC